>NC_043026.1:14717915-14727915 GCF_006345805.1 Octopus sinensis | reverse complement strand
AAAACTTTCTAAACATCAAATTCTATGGCTAGAAGCCCCACCCTCCTGGGCCCAAATTTAGCTTTGAAATAATGTACTTTATTGCAAGTTGTGATACATTAAGCTGTTGGATTGCAAGTAAGTTGAGGACTGTCCCCGCAGTGACATCGTGGAGATGGACTGTTTTCCCTGCTGACATGAATTGGATGGTTCATAGGGATCCGTCTAGATTCAGTTCACTCTTGGCTTGCCCTCGACACCTCCATACCCTTCCTGACACCAGCCACTGTACAGAGTGCACTGGGCACATCTTATCCATGACACCATTACTAGAGACGACTGCCATGTCTTTGGTAAAACCCTTTGGTGGAATAACTAGGTAAGACCCCGGGACTTATTCTTTTGTAAGCCCAGTACTTATTCTATCGGTCTCTTTTGCCGAACCGCTAAGTAACGGGGACATAAACACACCAGCATCAGTTGTCAAGCAATGCTAGGGGGACAAACACAGACACACAAACACACACACGCATATATATATATTTATATACATATATACGATGGGCTTCTTTCAGTTTCCGTCTTGTTGTTCCCTTCAATCTCTGGACTTCCTTCACTCATCAGTCACTTTATGGTGTGCCCTAGCTGGAATTACAGTGGCCCCTACATAGGTGGAGTCACCTTGTATACCGTGAGATTAGAGAGTCCTCGCCATTCTGTGATGCGTTCATTCACACAGGATTCTGGAGTCGAGGAACTGAAGAGAGGAGCAATGAAGAACGAGGGTGGGTGGAAAAGGGGTGGCCAGTGTGATTGACGATTGGATACAGAGTGATTGTGAAGAGAGGGGTTGATCGACAGTGAGAGGTGGGGAAAAATGTATACACACACATGTTTATGTACTCACACACACACAAGTACACATACACACACAAACATAGGCTCTGTGCAGCATATATAAGCTATTGGGGTGGAGGCGCAATGGCCCAGTGGTTAGGGCAGCGGACTCGCGGTCATAGGATCGCGGCTTCGATTCCAGACCGGGCGTTGTGAGTGTTTATTGAGCGAAAACACCTAAAAGGTCCACGAGGCTCCGGCAGGGGATGGTGGTGATCCCTGCTGTACTCTTCCACCACAACTTTCTCTCACTCTTACTTCCTGTTTCTGTTGTACCTGTAATTTCAAAGGGCCGGCCTTGTCACTCTCTGTGTCACGCTGAATATCCCCGAGAACTACGTTAAGGGTACACGTGTCTGTGGAGTGCTCAGCCACTTACACGTTAATTTCACGAGCAGGCTGTTCCGTTGATTCGGATCAACCGGAACCCTCGTCGTCGTAACCGATGGAGTGCTTCCAATCCCAAATAAGCTATTGGGAAAGACTCAAGAGATTGAGACTCTATTCCTTAGAGCGTAGGCGAGAAAGATATGCCATAATATACATCTGGAAGATCCTAGAAGGACTTGTCCCAAACTTTGGCATCGAGAGTTACACAAATGCCAGAACTGGGCGCCACTGCATAGTGCCAAGGACTCCAAATTTGCCATCAAGATGTAGGACAAGATACTGTGATAGCCTGGGCTTCCGAGGCCCACAGCTTTTCAATATCCTCCCGAAGAACCTGAGAGACTTGCATGGGGTGGATGCAGATGTCTTTAAAATAAAACTGGATCTCTTCCTGTCAGGTGTCCCAGATGAACCAACTTCACGGCAGGAGGTGCAGATGAGGGCAGCTGCATCGAACTCTCTCATGCACCAAATGGCAATTGCTAAAAAGCATTCGTGAAGTAAAATCATGTAGCAACACCAAATGGCCGTGCCCCAGCATGGCCACAGCTTGTGAGCTGAAACTAGATAAAAATAATAAATAAAACAAAATATAAATGAATATACTTGGAGGTTGTAAAATATTCTAAATATAATTATACATCCCAAAAATGATGCGTGTGTGTGTGTGAGACAACACTAAGAGGTGTCTTTATATTTGTAGAAAGATTTTGCTGATCTTTTGGAGAAACTGAACGAGAAATTTAAGAAGGTAAGTCACATATATTTCTCTCTCATCTTTATATATAAAAGTGAAGTTGTGTGTCTGTCTGTCTCCTACAATTTAGATTCCTAACTACTCCCTCATTTTGCGGTGCAGTGTAACCAGAAGCGGGTATCTTATAGTCGTGATTCATATCGAGCCCTTCTGGGTATTAGCGCGCGTCTACGATGAGTCTACGATTTAAAAAAAAAATTACCATCATTTTTTCCCATTTTTAATGCATTTTTTTGCTATTATATAAGGGAAGTAACTCTCTAAAAATGTATCATTCAATCTCAGAACGTAAAAAGCTACAGTAACACCCCCCTTTGTGGTTAGCCATATTGAGATGGCTATTATACTTTACATCTCTAAAAATGCTTATATAGTTATTTCCCTTTCAAACCCGAGCAACGCCAAGCGATACTGCTAGTTTTATATATATATATATATATATATTATATATATATATATATAATAATAACAAAGGGTAAAATTAATTAATTAAGAAGTAATCAATAATTTCACCAAGTAGAATTCGGCATGAAAAAAGGACCATTTCATGGTAAACTTAAGTGATACTTAATAATTAGGGTTCAGCAAAGATTTGCTTTACCACATACCGAAGTTTAGAAATAGCAGCCAAAAAACGTTAGCTATTTCTTCTACTTTAAAATACTTGAAAATACTTGAATACTTGAAATACTTGTGGTTTGTTTTCAAGTATTTTGGTTTTTCTGGGAGTCCCTTTTAAAGTAGAAGAAATAGCTAACGTTTTTTTGCTGCTATTTCTAAACTTCGGTATGTGGTAAAGCAAATCTTTGCTGAACCATAATTATTAAGTATATATATATATATATATATATTATAATAAATTAGAGATAAAACCACTATTAGGCAAATCAAATAATGAAAAACATAAGCCAATACATAAAATTAATTTAATTTATATTATTTTAAATATATATCAAAAGTATTAAAAGTTTAATAAAAGATAAAGAGTAAAACACTACGATCGTTTCATGGCTGTACAATTCGAATAACAATAATTTAAATTCAATTAATAATTCGAGTTATGGTTACAGTCAATCTTCAGGTTAATTGAAATATCTAAAAAATAATCAGAAATATTTAACAATATTTTAAAGATATAAATAATATAATAATTTTACTTATAATAAACTCTATTATCAAACTAGAAACATAAAACTTAACAATTATGATTATATCAAAATCGACTATAATGTTAAATATTAATTTTAATTTATAAGGTAGGAAACCCACCAATAATCTAATATCGGTATTAATCTATATCTAATTACATAAATATTTAAAAATGACTATTATATATAAATTATCAATGAATATATATATATATAATATATATATATATATATATATATATATATTATAATAAATTAGAGATAAAACCACTATTAGGCAAATCAAATAATGAAAAACATAAGCCAATACATAAAATTAATTTAATTTATATTATTTTAAATATATATCAAAAGTATTAAAAGTTTAATAAAAGATAAAGAGTAAAACACTACGATCGTTTCATGGCTGTACAATTCGAATAACAATAATTTAAATTCAATTAATAATTCGAGTTATGGTTACAGTCAATCTTCAGGTTAATTGAAATATCTAAAAAATAATCAGAAATATTTAAACAATATTTTAAAGATATAAATAATATAATAATTTTACTTATAATAAACTCTATTATCAAACTAGAAACATAAAACTTAACAATTATGATTATATCAAAATCGACTATAATGTTAAATATTAATTTTAATTTATAAGGTAGGAAACCCACCAATAATCTAATATCGGTATTAATCTATATCTAATTACATAAATATTTAAAAATGACTATTATATATAAATTATCAATGAATATATATATATATATATATATTATATATATATATATATACACACATAAGATACATATATAGAGTGGTGAATATTCGTTATAAATATCACCACCAGTGACCCAGTATGTATAAATAGTCAATAGACATCATATTCATATTTTAAAATAGAAAATTACCCTTTAACAGGTAATTTTTACATGCTAGAAATAGCAGCCAACACGGCCAAAACCACAATTTAATAGCAAATTTCGAAGTAAAAGAAAAAAAATATATATATATATATATATATATATATGTATGTATGTATGTATGTATATAATCCTGTGTGTGTATGTGTTTTCTCAGGAAGCTAATATGATGAACTGTGACAAGTGTGGAGGCAAACACCAGCGAATCCCTCTCTCTCGAGCTTGGTACAGTGCTCGTTACTGTCAATCGTGTAAGACAAACCATGCAGCTAACGAGGTAAGTGATACTGTCTTTTAATTATGTTCCATATGTAGCTGACCAGTGAAGGCGCAATGGCTCAGTGGTTAGGGCAGCGGACTCGCGAACATAGGATCGCAGTTTCGATTCCCAGACTGGGCGTTGTGAGTGTTTATTGAGCGAAAACACCTAAAAGCTCCACGACGCTCCGGCAGGGGATGGTGGTGATCCCTGCTGTACTCTTTCACCACAACTTTCTCTCACTCTTACTTCCTGTTTCTGTTGTACCTGTATTTCAAGGGGCCGACCTTGTCACTCTGTTTCACGCTGAATATCCCCGAGAACTACGTTAAGGGTACACGTGTCTGTGGAGTGCTCAGCCACTTACACGTTAATTTCACGAGCAGGCTGTTCCGTTGATTCGGATCAACCAGAACCCTCGTCGTCGTAACCGACTGAGTGCCTCCATCCGAGGCTCCGGCAGGGGGTGGTGGTGATTCCTGCTGTACTCTTTCACCACAACTTTCTCTCACTCTTACTTCCTGTTTCTGTTGCACCTGTATTTCAAAGGGCCGGCCTTGTCACTCTCTGTGTCACGCTGAATATCCCCGAGAACTACGTTAAGGGTGCACGTGTCTGTGGAGTGCTCAGCCACTTACACGTTAATTTCACGAGCAGGCTGTTCCGTTGATTCGGATCAACCGGAACCCTCGTCATCGTAACCGACGGAGTGCTTCCATTCCATGTGGCTGACCACATTCCCTAATGTTCTTTGGGACGTTTTGGCACAGCCCTTTCGGTTTCACCTCCATTCGGTCAGTAATTTGAAATGCTGACTTCAGCAACGCCCAAAAGGAATCAAAATACGAAAGCCATGGGACCATTTTTCTGAAGAGGAAAAAAAAAAACTCCTGAAACTAATATTATGAGAGATTAATTTCATTTTAAAAATTCTTCCTTTTTTTTTTCTCTTACTTGTTTCAGTCATTTGACTGCGGCCATGCTGGAGCACCGCTTTTAGTCGAGCAACTACTTACCACACAGCCACTCCTGCGCCTCCTGTGTGCGAATAGATGAATTGAAAAAAATGGAGTGAACAAGAAAGGGTTAGGGTTGGACAGTTATTTTTTAACCCTTTTGCATTTAAACCATCTATATCCGGCCAAAAATATTCTGCCTGTTTTATGTTCAAACTGGCCAGATCTGGTCTCTCACACCAACCCTACAATATCGTTTTAAAAATTAACAGCTACCTCATTAGAATCTCAAAGCTACAAGATAATGCCTGATTAGTTCAAGGCAATGTGGATAAAAAAGGATTAATTTTGGCAGAATAATCTGAACCCTAAAGGGTTAAGACTACCCTTAACATTCAGGATTCCAGTTCCAGCTTTTTGGTAAGTGTCCAGACTGTCCTTTGGACTGACTCAACTGTAGCATGGACAAAAAAATGCCTCTTAAGTTTGTCTGAAAGGGTTGTGCCCGAATGACCTGCTTGAGTACGGCCATGCTACGGCATCAAAATCAGTAAGCCTTATGCCAGCTCTTGGTTAGCATGCCAGCAGTGGGATGAAATCTCAAAGATATGTTTAATCACTACATTACTTCAAAAACAATTGTAGTGATTAAAAAAATTACTGTCCAACTGTACCCCTTCTTGTTGACTCCAATTTTTTTCAAATACCTGTGTGTGTGTCATGGCTGGAGAAGTACTAGGAATTGACACTGGTCAGTAGTGTTGGTCTATTTCGTCTGCCATTACGTTCTGAGTTCAAATTCCGCCAAGGTCGACTTTGCCTTTCATCCTTTCGGGGTCGATAAATTAAGTACCAGTTACGCACTGGGGTCGATGTAATCGACTTAATCCATTTTGTCTGTCCTTGTTTGTCCCCTCTATGTTTAGCCCCTTGTGGGTAATAAAGAAATAAGTAGTGTTGGTCTATATGGGTCCATAATTGCTGATTTTGTGGGTTTGCTGTGTTTGCAAATATTAAGTTTGTTGTTGTCTTGTTTATCACAGGGTGATGTCTGGGCTGAATCAACAGTTTTGGGTTTCTTGTGGCACTACTACACCTGTATAGATGGAGTTATATACGACATAACAGAGTGGGTCTCTTGCCAGGTAACTACCACAACCATTTCTGCTTCTTTCTCTCTGCTTTACTCATTTGCTCTCCTCTCTCTCTCTCTCTCTCTCTCCTTCCTCTCCCTTTCTGTTTCTCTTTCTGTCATCTTGTCTCTCTTTTTTCTTTTCTCTCTGTGTCTCTCCCTCTCTTTCTCTATCATCTTGTCTCTCTCTGTCTTCCCCTCTATCTCCCCCTCTCTCATTTTCTCTCTCTCTCTCTCTCTGCTCTGTTTTAATTAAAGATATCGTTAGGAAAGGCAGCAAGCTAGCAGAATTGTTAGCATGGCCAACAAACATGCTTTGCAGCCTTTGTCCATCTTTACGTTCTGAGTTCAAATTCCGCTGAGGTTGACTTTGCCTTTCATCCTTTCAGAGTTGATTGAGTACCAGTTGCATACTAGGGTCGATCTAATTGACAGACCCCCCCCCAAAAAAAAAAGGCCTTGTGCCTAGAGTAGAAAAGATCGTTATCATTATAATTAAGGTGGCAAGCTGGCAGAATCATTAGCACGCCGGGCGAAATGCTTAGAATTTCATCTGCCACGACATTCTGAGTTCAAACTCCACTGATGTTGACTTTGCCTTTGATACTTTTGGGGGTCGATCAAATAAGTACCAGTTATGTACTGGGGTTGATGTAATTGACTTAATCCCTTGCCCCAAATTTGAGGCCTTGTGCTTCCACTAGAAAGGGTTATTTTTATTATTATTTGAGGCCTTGTGCTTCCGTCTGGCACCTGTGTGGGTGGCACGTAAAAAGCACCCACTACACTCATGGAGTGGTTGGCGTTAGGAAGGGCATCCAGCCGTAGAAACACTGCCAGATCTGACTGGGCCTGATGCAGCCTTCCAGCTTCACAGACCCCAGTTGAACCGTACAACCCATGCTAGCATGGAAAGCGGACGCTAAACGATGATGAGGATTCAACATCAATGGAATTAATCTATCAACATCAATGGAATTTGTAGCTGTGATACCAGTGCCGGTGGCACGTAAGAGAACCATCCAAACGTGGCCGTCTGCCAGCTTTGTCTGGTCCCCGTGCCGGTGGCACGTAAAAAGCACCATCCGATCGTGGCCGTTTGCCAGCCTCGTTTAGCACCTGTGCCGGTGGCACGTAAAAGGCACCCACTACACTCTCGGAGTGGTTGGCGTTAGGAAGGGCATCCAGTTGTAGAAACACTGCCAGATCAGACTGGAGCATGGTGCAGCCTTCTGGCTTCCCAGACCCCAGTTGAACCGTCCAACCCATGCTAGCATGGAAAGCGGACGTTAAATGATGATGATGATTATTATTATTATTATTATTAATGTATTTGTTGATTTGTTTGCATTTCAGAAGAAACTGTTCAAACATATGAAATCGAACGCACATCGGGTCTCTTATAGGATTGAGCCAACAACGAACAAGACAAAATCTTTCTGGACTGGGTAAAGTAGAGATTCTTGCTCAAGACATTTAATGATATCGGTGATGGTTGTTCAATCTGCTGTATGTGCATGCATGTGTGTGTGTGTGTGTGTGGATACATGCATACATCTTCTTCCTCTTCATCATCATCATCATCATCATCATGAGTTAACATCTGTCTTCCTTGTGTATATATTTAATGATGTAATTTTATTTGTTTTTGCAGGGAAAGCGAAGTGGATGACTTCATTCATGACCTCCTCAACATGAGTCGACAATCCAATGGTTCTGGCCCTCCACACTTCAACAACAACAACAACAGGTATAACACCAGTAGTGGTGGTGGTGATGGTGGTAGCAGTGGTGCAGGGTCTTTCTTCACCCCACCCTCATCGGCTTCGTACCCTCCGACCTCAGGCTCAACCACTACCACCAATGCTACAGCTGGTCGTAGCACCAAGCGAAGACGGAGAAAGAAGAAGAACTGAGGAGAAATTTTGGGTAGATGGATTGTCAGATTTTGTTGGAGGTGGTCATCTGTTTATGACGTCATGCAAACCGTCAGTGCATTTGGCTATGATGATGATGATGATGATAATGATGACAATTATAACGACAGCATTTACGGTGATAATGCTGACGGCTTAGCCACTGTCGTGATGACAGTAAAGATTGTAATGATGAGTGTGGTGATGACAGTGAAGTCTAATGATGACAAGTGTGGTGACAGCTGTAAAGACTTGTGATGACAGGAAAGACTGTAGCAGCCTTCAAGGCGTTGTTTTGTCAGAGCCATCCACAGACAGTTATCAACCATCAAATAATAAAAATTCTATCAACTTCAAGCTTCATTTTTTTATCATTTTCCCTTTTACAATAAAAACGAAACTTTGAGATTTTCTCTTCCTTTCAAACATTGCTTTCCGTTAGGGGCAATTTTCACGTAGCTGCCATCTGTTAAGAGTGCTTTCCAAAGTAAATGTCTTGGGTATCCCAACTCTTATCTGCATGTCTGTGTGTGTGTGTGAATGATTTGAGAAGCCATGCCAGATCAGACTGGGCCTGGTGCAGCCTTCTGGCTTCCCAGACCCCAGTTGAACCATCCAACCCATGCCAGCATGGAAAGCGGACGCTAAACGACGATGATGATGATGATGATGTAGATCCTGTAAACAAGAAACCCTATTGTGTTCTGGTCCCTTGTACTTCAACTCCTCATCCCCTAGCATATGGTCGCCTCCCTCTCTACTGCAGCCCTACTCCAGGTTAAGGGGCTGGTGTCATGAAAATAAGCACTCAGTATACTTTCTGAAGTGGTTGGCATTAGGAAGGCTGATCAGCTCGGGAAACCATCCTAAAACCCACGTTTGAGTAGGATGCAGTTATTGCAGGCTTTGGATGCTGTCGATCTGTCCAATGCAACAAAGCATGAAGATGGACATTAGAGAAATGATGAAGGCAATGATACACATACAAGATATGGTCAAAAAGCATTGGAACCGTTGCCGTGGTAACGAAACCGAAGCATGTAGAGTGGGGCCACTTGGCACGGCTTGACCTTCCAACCTGCAACATTCTTGGTCACTTCCTTTGTTTTATTGCATTGCTTGGAAGAGGAGTTGCAGGGAATGGTTCCATCAAGGGGAATGATCCTTGGTAAAGTGTAGTAGGGGTTCAAAAGGGGACAACTTGGAGGGAGATTTAAATACGGAATTGCTATGGGTTGACATTTTCTTTTTATCACTTGTCCTGTTTCGATACTTTGGGGTCAGACCTCATATATTTTTTTGTGTTTGTGCATGGGTAGACACACACACACACACACACACACACACACACAAGCATATATGTAATAATTACTCTCCCATCATCATCAACATCTGTTTTTCCATGCATGTCTGATTCGGTTAGTAAAGATTGTAATGATGAGTGTGGTGATGACAGTGAAGTCTAATGATGACAAGTGTGCTGACAGCTGTAAAGACTTGTGATGACAGGAAAGACTGTAGCAGCCTTCAAGGCGTTGTTTTGTCAGAACCATCCACAGACAGTTATCAACCATCAAATAATAAAAATTCTATCAACTTCAAGCTTCATTTTTTTATCATTTTCCCTTTTACAATAAAAACGAAACTTTGAG
>NC_043026.1:14705415-14712915 GCF_006345805.1 Octopus sinensis | reverse complement strand
AACACACGTGCGTGCGTGTATGTGTATGAGTGTACGAATGAGTGAGTGTACGTGCTAAAGAGTGTGCGTGAGTGAATGAGTGCTTGTTTTCCAGTAGACAGATAAATGGACTGGCTGTCATAGCCAAGATGTTTGTGACCAAGTGGCCAAAGATAACAAAAGTAATAAACGAAGATAATAAAATTAAAATTAGGGAATGGGTCTGTATTTGTATGTGTATATATATGTGTGTATGTGTAGGTATGCATAGGTACACATATGTATATATATATATATATATATATATACATGTATGTATATGTATGTATGTGTGTGTATGTGTATATATGTGTATATAGGAACTAGTGTGCTGTGTGTGCATGTGTGTGTGTGGATATGTGTGTGTATGCGTGTATGTGAGTATGTGTGTGTATGTGTATATATATTTTTCTGTGCGTATATGTATGTGTGGTCGTGTGTGTATATATACATGTGTGTATACGTGTATGCATGTGAGTGTGTGTATGTATACATATATGTGTATGTGTAGATATGTATATGTATGTGTATGTGTAAGTGTATATATATGTATATATATGTGTGTGTATGTATATGTATATATGTTTGTATGTGTGTGTATGTATGTATACATGTGTGCAAAGGTATAAGTGAGAATCTCCTTATTTACCTAAAACTCTATTCCCCTTTTTTTTATATATAGATTTTTTATTTTTTTTATTTTTTTATTTTTTTATTTTTTTATTTTTTTATTTATTCTTCTATCTAATTTAACACTGACTCCTTGACCACTCCCCCAAGTATGATATTTTGCGCTATGCCTACCCCCAAAAAGTCCCCCACCAACACCCCTTTAAACCTGCCTAAATGTATAAATGCCAATACAATTCTTGTTAACTAGCTTCCTGAAGATTTCTCTTGAATGAAACAGTTCTAGTCCTGTAGAAGCTCCTTCTATATAATAAATTAATTTTACTCTGCTATGTATTGAGTACCTTATTTACTGTGGTTAACCCCGAATCAACCCGGGACCTACATATATATATATATATATATATATATATATATATATATATATTATATATATATATATATATATATATATATACATACATATATATGCATATATATATATATATATATATATATATACATATATATATACACACACACACACACACACACACACCACACACACACACATGCACATGCAGGGTTTGTATACACTCATACATATATACTCACACATAAATAGAAAGTGCAAGAGGTTAAAATAATAATAGAAAAAAAATATATATGTGAAAAAGGAAAAAAAGAAGCCGGTTGCTGTGCATTATTGAATGAAATGGTTAATACTTGTTGAATAGAAAAAAAACATGAGGTAAGTTTTATTTGAAAGGATCAGATTTGGGTCAAGTCACAATAACGCCTGTGTTTATGTCTAAGTAAAAACATACATGAGTGAGTGTATGTGTGTATGTGTGTGTGTGTGTGTGTGTGTGTGTGTGTGTGTGTGTGTGTGCAGATATGCTTGGTTACACATTTACATATACAGAAATACAGGTATCTTTGTGAACTGACCCGAAAACAATTGTTTGAAATAAAACTCACTTGACGTATTCTCTATTCAACAAGATTCAGTCAGTTCACTTCGTAAAGTACAAACTTTTTTTAATGTTTATGTTGTTTGTTTTTGCAAGATTTTTCATGTTTCTGCCCCAGTCAACCGAAAACACGTAGACACCCTACCACCACCTCCATGGCCAAGAATACCCTTATGGACAGGTGGAAAGGGTGGATCAGAGGTATAAGGACCCCTGAAAGCTATGACCAGGTGAAATAAATGTCACCTGATAGTTGCGAGTACCAAAGTTACTTTAAAGGGTCAAATGTTTAAGTTCAATAAAAAAAAAATATATGCACCGAAAGAGGAGGCAGCCAGTATTGGTGGCCATGTGGCCAACCTCTTTATGGTATGGTGGGATAAGAGAATCCAGGAACGTTCTGCAGAGAACTCCATAACCCTAACCATGTACTCTTGCTATATTAATGATTTCTAGAAAGCAGCAAAAACACTTCCACACGATAACATCTATGAACTAGATGCTAGCACCATGAAGAGCATCCAGCAAATAGCTAATCCCGTCTACCAGGGTATTAGCGAACATTACATTGCCCTAAAAAGCACCCCCTCTACAGACTACCCGTTTTAGACACTCAACTGTGGATGGAAACTAGAAATTCTCCATTCATACTATGCCAAGCCCATGGCCTCCAGATACCTGTGCCACAGAATACAGCAAATGCGCATGATACTAAGTTCAATATCCTGATAACGGACTTGATAAGGGTGATGAGAAAGGAGTCCTAAATGTGTGACCCAACGGAATTGAAAAGATGCATACAGCACTTCATCTCCTGCTTGCAGTTCTCTAGGAACAGTCAAAGAGAAAGGATCAGGGTGGACAAAGGGGCCATGACAAAACTCAAGACCATCATAGAGAATGATGCAAATGGGATCTGCCTGCTATACAGGAATAAATCATGGAATAGTATAGAAGGGACAAAGAGGAAGATAGGGAAGGCCAGCTCATTGTATGATGGCCAAACATACCAAAGCATCATGTTCATTGATGCTACCCCTGGAGGAGAACTAGCGTATTATTTTAGAAAAACATTCGGTAAATTGAATCTACTGACTGAGGCAAGAAGAAAGGCCAGGAACTGCCATAAAATCCCTAATCTGTAGAACAAGCCCACTCAAAAGAACCCTCTGTACTGACAGGAACTGTATAGAGTGTAGGTTATACCCAGAGGTGAACAGCAAAATTAGGAATACAATTTATAGCGATGTACAGAGGGATGGTGCAGAAACATGATAATGATATAATGAAGAGAGAGCTCACAGCATAGGAAAGAAGATTAAGGGTCACTGGTGCTACCTCTAGGAGGAGAAAAGCTCATTAGTGCTATACCAACAAGCTAACTAAGAACATGGGGCACAACAGATAACATAGATGTTAAGATTCTATGCATACATATAACAAATACGATATTGAAACATATTATGGAGACGACACATATGATAAAACGTAGGCCAAGCCTCAACAGAAAACACGAAAGGAATAAAAAATATCCCCCCCACTTAAAACCACCTCACAATATGACAATTGAAGGCAAGAAAGGGCAAAGAGAAAAAAAAAAGAAGAAAACAGAGGGTGAAAATGTGAGAAGCAAAAGCCAGAAGGAAACAAACAAAGCAAGAAAGCAGCGAGGATGGGTTCTTTTCAAACATCTCAACATTTACATCACATATACAAATATCTGGAACAATTTGGAGTATAACCAGCCGAAATTGCAAAGATAATCTGGAACTCAACTGAGGAAAGAAAACTCCCAATGACCCGTCCTTGTTTCGTCGTCTGGATGTTTTGTTGTCCCCTTCTTGTATCACCTTTCTGGATGTTTTGCGTTCTTGTCCCAGTTTTGTATTTTTTTATATAAAAAAATTAAATAAAGCGGTGTACGTATACTTTTGGTCTCTTGTATGTAGGTATGTATATATATATATATATATCTAAATTTTGTATGACTCTATTATTCTTTCCTTCTTTCTCTCAGCCCCTTCAAACTTACTTCGTTCATTCCACTCTTCGTTCTTTCATTCCCCCTCTCTCACATTTCCTGGCCTTCTCTTCATGCTCACCTTCACTCCTCTTTCTTTCTTGGTTCGACTACCATCCGTGCAACATCTATATTCCTCCCTGTGCCTGTGAAAACTTGTATCCCTGCCGTAAGGCTTTACTTCCACACATGCCAGCTTAATTTAATTCCTCCTTATTTGAAAGACACATCTAATTAATGTCTTGTTATTTGTGTACCATTTCTCCGTTTTTTTTTCTGTCCTTGTTTTCGTATACATTCACTGCTTTTCTGCTTTTCCTTGGGGCTGGCCAGATTGGAGCAATCTGGAGTGTAACCAGCCGAAATTGCAAAGATAATCTGGAACTCAACTGAGGAAAGAAACTCCGAATGACCCATCCTTGTTTCGTCTGGATGTTATATATATATATATATATTATATATATATATATATAAATATATATATAAATATTGATTTAGCTAGGGTTGATAGTGCTATACAAACATGGTTGACTTGTTCATAGGTGAGAGTTCCATTGGAAAGGGTAACGGATACGACTCCACTCATATGCTCGCCATAAGCCTGACAGTAAATATTCAGACATATTGCAAGTAGATGGATGTTATCAACAACTGTTAACCTACTTGTTCACGTGTGTCTCTTCATATGCATATTTACATATCATATATGTATATATGTAAATACATATGTGTGTGGGGGATACGCGTATGTGTGTGTGTGTATGAGTGTGTATGTGCGGGCATGCATGTGTGTGGTGTGTGTGTGTGTGTGTGTGTGTGTGTGGTGTGTGCACGAGGCGTGTATCATTGTGCTACTGAATTAATTTATCGAAGGCATTAAGGTGTGTTTTAGCTATTTGTCATTTGATCTACCAAGTTGTCAACTGTCTATTGGCTCGTTTTTCCTGATAAGAAGACAACAATTGTTTTTTTTATGATTTTATAAATCTTTGTTACTGATCAGTCCTTTTACCTAACTAGTTCACTGCCTCATTCAAGAAATACTTACTGCTACATGAATATCGACTTGAAACTGTTCATCACACCAAATAAGGATGGACACCTACGCAAGATATTTTCCTCTTTGTCATATTCATGGTAAATGCATTTCTTTTTATATTTCTCAATTTAAATATAATCTCAAGAACGTACAAAACATTTGGAATTGGACTCCAACAACTAAGCAGTATGTTTCCTACACAAGGAATACCTCTCGATTGTTTCCAGGTAATCAGCCTGAAAACGATCGTATCGAAGCTCAAATGAAATATGTCCTACCAGGAGAGGAAAGATGGGAAAATTATAAACGGAATACGCACCAAAATCAATCAGATTCTGATCGAATTGTAAAGTTAAAGCCAATTAGACCAAAGTTTAAAACGTTGTTAATATACAGTTTCAGATATCTACCACCATTGAAGGAAAATCAAACGAGTTTCCTGGAATATAAATGTCCAGTTAATGAATGTTTAGTCACAAAGAACAAAGCAATGCAAAATAGTGTAGATGCTATTTTCTTTCATCAGAAAGTGGAACTATCACGGAAACCAACCCACAGGAACCAAATATGGATTTTTGAGACACGAGAGTGTCCTCTTCACGAACAATCAGTGAGATACCTGGGAAACAGAATCAACTGGACGATTACCTATCGGCAGGACAGTACGATTGTATATCCTTACGGAAAATTTCGATATTTTAACAAGTCAGTAAGACAAAAAGTACAATTTCAAAATTATGCAGCGGGAAAAACAAAGAAGGTTGCTTGGTTCGTATCGAACTGTCGTCCAAGGAACAATCGAATGGGTTATGCTAAGGAACTCGGAAAATATATCCAGGTGGATATTTACGGTAGATGTGGTACAAAATTTTGCACGAAGAGAAAATGTCTTAAGATGTTAAAAAAGGAATACAAATTTTATTTGGCATTCGAAAATTCCAATTGTAGAGAATATATTACTGAAAAATTTTTCTATACTGGTTTGAAGTAAGTACTTGAATTTTAAATCCGTGTGTCTTTGTATTTGAATTAATGAGATTAAGTAGTGCTTTTCGAATGGCTCTCTTTCTTCAGAGTTGGTTAATTCCCTATAGTTAATGTTATTTCAATGAAACTCTAGCAACGATGTGTGTACGCTTTGCGAGTGTGATTTAGCATGTACGTACAACAATGAGGGTAGCCCGTTACTCTAGTATAATTCTCAATTTGTATGTGACTCTCCTTCACAAACTTTACGGAGTGTGAGAGAGAGAAGGAGAAAAGAGAGAGAGAGAGAGAGAGAGAGGGAGAGCATGAACGCTCAAGTATTTCCTCCTTTAATTTATATGATGCCCAAGTCATAATTACGCTTTAGTTTTTTCCGTTTTCTATTTAATTAAAATAATCATTGTGTATAGAGGTTACAGTGAACATTAGCTGCGGGAATTGAAATCTTGTTAAACATCAAGCATACAACAACTAATAGACGGCTAAGAAAATTAATTCCATTTAAAATATATTGATTTCTACTCTAGGAACAAGGTCCGAAATTTTGGGGAATGGGGCCAGTCGATTAGATTGAGCTCAGTACACAACTGGTACTTAATTTATCTACCCCCAAAAGGATGAACGGCAATGTCAACCTCAGCGGAATTTGAACTCAGAATGTATATATTTATATCTATCTATCTATCTATCTATCTATCTATCTATCTATATATATATATATATATATATATATATATATATATATATATATATTAAACATTTTATCATTAATTAAAATCTTAGGGTTGCAAGAATATTCATACAAAAATTCTTAGTTACCAGTGAGGAAGAAAAAATTAGTCAATAGACTATATATTATTTAGAGAAGAATACAGTGTACGTTCAAACACAAAACACTGTATTCTTCTTCGAATAATATATAGTCTATTGACTAACTTTTTCTTTCTTGCTAGACCACAGGTAACTAAGAACTTTTCTATGAATATTCTTGCTACTCTAAGATTTTAATTAATGATAAAATGTTTTTTGGCTTATTCATCATCATCATCATCGTTTAGCGTCCGCTTTCCATGCTGGCATGGGTTGGACGGTTCAACTGGGATCTGGGAAGCCAGAAGGCTGCACCAGGTCCAGTCTGATCTGGCAATGTTTCTACAGCTGGATGCCCTTCCTAACGCCAACCACTCCGTGAGTGTAGTGCGTGCTTTTTACATGCCACCGGCACAGGTGCCAAACGAGGCTGGCAATCGGCCACGATTGGAAGGTGCTTTTTAAGTGCCACCAGCACTCTGTAATATATATGTATGTGTATCTATGTATATGTATATAACTATATATGTATGTATATATAAATATACATATAATAATATATATATGTGTCTATATATAACTATATATATATATATATATATATATATATATATATATATATATATATATATATGTATGTATAACTATATATTTTTCGTTTTTCTCGTTTCAGCTCAGAGCTGTGGCCATGCTGATGCACCGCCGTTTTGTGCTCACTGTTATTACTAAGAGCCTCCTCTAATATGTGGTGAATAATGGAGTTTGATATAGCTACCCTCATTTACACCTCTTGCCGTGAGGTAGGTTCATCTGGGACTCTTGACAGGAAGATGTTCAGCTTTGATTTAAAAACCACTACATCTACTTTGTGCAAGTTCCTCAAACTCTTTGGGAGAATATTAAAAAGCTGTGGGCCCTTGAAACCCAGGCGGCTGCAGTAGATGGTCCTGAAGCGTGATGGCATTGCTGGGATTTTGGCACTATGCAGTGTCGTCCCGTTTTAGCATTGGTGTAGCTTACAATGTCAAAATTTGGCACAATTC
>NC_043026.1:14682915-14700415 GCF_006345805.1 Octopus sinensis | reverse complement strand
TAATATATATATATATATATATATATATATATATATGTATGTATGTATATGTTTCTTTATTAGCCACACAAGGCTGAACACAGACGGGACAAATTACAAAGCAGTGCTTTTCTTTTTATATATATACAGGTGAGAGAGTTTGTGTGTGAAAGCACGTAGTTGGATGTATAAAAAATAAAAAAAACAGTGAAAAAACTACAGAAGGCTTGTGCTATAAATTTCTTAAAGTACATCATGACATGTCTTCGCTATGACATAATGTAGGTAAAGAATTTTTGGAAATTTGAAAAGAAAAAACGAAACCGGTTATTTCTCCAAAAACTGGTACTATACATACAATTTTATAACATTTTTCTAACATAAAGACTTAAATATATTCTTTAACCTTATAACACAAGCCTTCTGTAGTTTTTTCACTCTTTTAAAAAAATTTTTACATGATCCCTATTGATCGAAAATCTACCCCGCATTTTATTTTCTCCCCAAAAGAAAAGCACTGCTTTGTAATTGTCCCGTCTGTGTTCAGCCCTGTGTGACTAATAAAGTAACACACACACACACACACACACACACACACATATATATATATATATATATATATATATATATATATATATATATATATATATATACTAGCAGTATCGCCCGGCGTTGCTCGGGTTTGTTTCGACCCGCTGGAATTGTAATTTTGAAAAGTAAAAATTTTGTGAACATTTTTCTGGTCGAAATACACCGAAAAGTGGCGACACAGCAGTGAAAAAATCGTAAAAAATAGGGATTTTCATAGAAAAAAGCATCTTTTTGATGTAAATAATTTTTGGTGTTAACATGGTCCGATTTGAATTTTATGTTCTACGGAAGGAAGAGCAACCCTTCTTCTACCATACTCTCAATTTTGGTCAACTTGCGCCGCAGGGTCTCGGAGGAGATAGTGTTAGTTGAAGGTTACCATTCTAGGTGCCTGAGTAACAACCTCGCGGATTTACAGATAAATGAATTAATTACTATTTTACAGAATAAAATTAAATAATTCTTGAAAATTAATTAATATTAATATTTTTTGAACAAAGTAAATAATTTTTAAAACTTAAATAATAATTTCTTTTACACAAACGCGAACGGGGAAAAGGGGGTGGCGAATTCGATTTACATACCTAAATTTTTTCTTTTTCATGACATTGTAGCAAAATAGTAGTGAATTATATAAATACCAGCAGTACATTTTTTTTTCTGGGGTATTTTTTTTCAACCTCGTCACATATTTGCCCCTTTCAATTTAAACAAAGTCTTAATTAAGCAATTACGGCAGCTTAGCAATGGTTTCAATACAGGCGTGACATGTGTATCTCAATTGTTCAAAACCCTTCGAATTTTTTCGCACGTGATGATATCATATTGAAAACTTTCAATTACGCGCGCTTAGAAGTATGCTCGCAAATTAATACTACCAAAATTTTGAAGTTCGCGCTCCGCTTGTGTGTGTGTGTGTGCGTGCTTTAGGTGTACGTAGGTATGTGTTTTTGTGTGTGTGTGTCACTGAAGCCATACATACATATATACATACATAACCTCTCTCTCTCTTTTCTCTCTCAGTCACTCACTACAAAAAGTGAATAAAAAAAGTTCAGTTATTTCTCTCTTTCACTCTGTCTGTCTCTTTACACACACTAACAAAAGCACTTCACTTACACACCACACTTTCTGTGTCGCACAACCCATCAAACACACACACACACACACACACTCACGCACGCACACATGTACATCAATGCTTTCGGAGTGAAATGTTAAAATATTGAGTTTTCTCGAATTTTGTCTTAATTGGGGGTGAAATTGAAAGAAATATATTATGGCATGACCGAATGGAAGTTCTTTGAAAAATCTTAGGTAAACTCTAATTGAAGAAATTGTGTGAGGAGTAAATCGTTATGTATTTATTTGTTTCTGTTTGCTGTGTTTTTTTATTTTTTGAGTAGTGGTTTAAATACTTTCAGTTTAGTTTTCCTCAAATCACTCTGTCGCTATTTACTTTCATTTTATTCGTTGCACACTGTGTGTGTGCGTGTGCGTGTGGTGTAAACCACATTAAGAAAATCATTTGACATACACACCAGAATGTGAGTTTTCTGTAAATTTTGCTTAATTGGAGTTTAAATTTTAAAAACTGGACCTGGCATGACCCGATGCATTCTACTCTTAAAAATGCTAGGTAAATTGTAATTGAAGAAATCCTATATTGTAGATTTCTATAAGTTACAAAGGGAGGCAGATAAAATCTGCCGTTTATAATAAGAGACTAGCAGAATTGCCCGGCGTTGCTCGGGGCTGAATTACTTGAAAGTACTGTTAATGATTGCACTGAATGATGATGATTATTCAGGCAAATATTGATATAAGTTTACGCTGGGAGATAAGGACTTAACGATCAAACGTGTGCCATTGCATTGTTTTGGGGGAACCAAATTTCTGATGAGCATTATAGGGGCACCAACTTTAAGTTTGAGAATGTGTGGTGGTAGTCCGGGGTGCTCAAAGGAATTGAGTACCTCTATTGGATAGTTGATGACGTCCTCTGGGTCAGGAGTTGTATCGATAGACAGATATACATAGACTTCCCCAGGAATGAGTTTTAGCATTTCATCATTAATATGGTGAACAGTTTTATTCCTCGGGGCCAGTATAGCCTTTTTGCCAATCCAATCCATATTCTGATAATTAGCTTGTAGATCTTGGAACACTGCATCAGAAGGCGTCTTAACAATGGTACAAATGGAATCGATGGCAATATTACCATTTTCATCCCCTGGTATTTTGCCTTCTCCAAGTGCAATGAGGGTGTGAGGAAATGCTGCTGATGTGATATTACGTCGCATATGAGCACGCATATTGGTGTGAAGTTTGAGAGTTACTTCCCTTAATTTTAAAAAATGCATTAAAATGGGAAAAAATGATGGTAAATTATTTGTAAAATTGTAGACTCATCGTAGACGCGCGCTAATACCCAGAAGGGCTCGATATGAATCACGACTATAAGATACTCGGTTTTAGTTAAACTGCATCGCAAAATGTGGGAGTAGTTAGGAATCTAAATCGGAGTAGACAGACACACAACCTTTCTTTTATATATAAAGATTTTCGTCCTAAAAAACTTTGTATGGATTGAATGGTTACCTCTATGGAAATATATACACACACATTATACATACATGTGTGTATAGATGAATATATAAATACATTTAAATATCTATATACACTTTTGGACGATCTTTCTGCTTCTTAGAGATAACTTTAGATGTTATTTTCGTCCTAAAAAACTTTGTGCGGAGTGAATGGTTACCTCTATGGAAATATATACACACACGTTATACATACATGTGTACATAGATGAAAATATAAATACATTTAAATATCTATATACACTTTTGGGCGATCTTTCTGTTTCTTAGAGATAACTTTAGATCTTATTTTCGTCCTAAATAACTTTGTATGGAGTGAATGGTTACCTCTATGGAAATATATACACACACATTATACATACATGTGTGTATAGATGAAAATATAAATACATTTAAATATCTATATACACTTTTGGGCGATCTTTCTGTTTCTTAGAGATAACTTTAGATCTTATATTCGTCCTAAATAACTTTGTATGGAGTGAATGGTTACCTCTATGGAAATATACACACACATTATACATACATGTGTGTGTCTATATACACTTTTGGGCGACTGCTACTTAGAGATAACTTTAGATGTTATTTTCGTCCTAAAAAACTTTGTGCGGAGTGAATGGTTACCTCTATGGAAATATATACACACACGTTATACATACATGTGTGTATAGATGAATATATAAATACATTTAAATATCTATATACACTTTTGGGCGATCTTTCTGCTTCTTAGAGATAACTTTAGATGTTATATTCGTCCTAAATAACTTTGTATGAATTGAAAAAGTAAATGAATAGAAATTCTAAAAGAAAGGAATTTGTTTACATACATGTGTAAAATGGCAAATGTTTGTGCAGTTGTCCGATGGAACTGATGTATTATAATGAATAGTCCTTCTTGTGAATATTAATTTGATTAATATGAACTGAAAACCAGTGGTGTAGCATAGGTGATCTTCTAGCAAAAAGGATGACCAGTCTGAATGGGTCGTCCCTGTCACACACACACACACACACACACACACACACGTACCCTCACACACACGCACACACACACACACAGACACACACGCACACACACACACACAGACACACACGCACACACACACACACAGACACACACGCACACACACACACACACACACGTTAGCTTACAATGTCTGTCAACAATTGACACTGTCGTATATATTAGCGTGTCTATGTGTCTAAAGAGGAAGTGGGAGTAATAGGCAGAGTAAAGGCTTCAAAGTGAAATGTTGAAATATTGAGTTTTCTCGAATTTTGTCTTAATTGGGGGTGAAATTGAAAGAAATTTTGTATGGCATGAACCAATGGAAGTTCTTTGAAAAATCATAGGTAAAGTCTAATTGAAGAAATTGTGTGAGGAGTAAATCATTATGTATTTATTTGTTTCTGTTTGCTGCTTTCTTTTTTTTTGAGTAGTGTTGTAAGGTAGACTTGCAAAGAGAAAGGAGAAATTAGGGTGATAGCGTCAGTGAAACGGTTCGCTCCGTTTGTGTGTGTTTGCGTATGCGTGTGCTTTAACCCACACTAAGAAAAGCATTTGACATACACACCAGAATGTGAGTTTTCTGTAAATTTTGCTTAATTGGAGTTGAAATTTGAAATACTGGACCTGGCATGACCCGATGCATTCTACTCTTTAAAATGCTAGGTAAATTGTAATTGAAGAAATCCTATATTGTAGATTTCTATAACTGACAAAGGGAGGCAGATAAAATCTGCCTTTTATAATAAGAGATATATATGCATATATAGTATATATATATATATATATATTATATATATATATATTATATATATATAATATATATACATATATATATTATACATATATATATATACATATAATATATATGCATATATATATATATATATAATATATATATATATATATATATATATATATATATATATACCGGAGTAAACACATAAATGTGAAGCAAAGTGGAAAAAAGAGTACTCAAATACCAGGGGTAGAGTAATATGCTTTATTTAAAAGCAGCAGAAATTCAACAAAACCTGTTACTCGGAAGGAACGTGAAACTCCGAGTAACAGGTTTTGTTGAACTTCTGCTGCTTTTAAATAAAGTATATATATATATGTAGATAGATAGATACTTTATATGATATCGTTATATATGATTTATCTATAATTTGCTCGCATGAATCATTATTTCTCATTCCAATATTATTTATGGCAGCTGTATTTTCGTTTATTTTTTTCTTTTGTCTATTGCAGATATAATGTTATTCCAATTGTAATGGGTGCCCGTCCCGACGACTTTCGTAAAGTAGCACCCGAGAATTCATACATCCACTACGAAGATTTCAAATCCCCGAAAGAATTGGCAGATTATCTGCATAAACTTGATAAAAATGATACTCTTTTTAATGAGTATTTCAAATGGAAAGGAACAGGATATTTCTTTGATACCAAACTTTGGTGTCGTGTTTGTGCGATGCTACACGCTGCCGATTATTACAAGCCGACATGGTATGAAAACGTATGGGAATGGTGGGCAGGAAAGGGTCAGTGTATTGGAAAGGAACGGTGGACATAAAACATAGGATATTGTGATATAATGTCCATGATGTATTCATTGAGCGGGATTAAATATATTGAGGGAGAGAGAGAGGGAGAGAGAGAGAAATTGAGAGGGGGTGGGGTGGGAAAGGTAGGGAAGAGTAACTATTGAAAGAAGAGGATGTAACACTGGCAATAGATGTCGTAGAAGCAGACTCGACTGCTTGCCCCAATGGATTCCTGGAATCCTTCTCAAGTCATGCAATCGAGCCCTTGCAAAGTAGTCATTGAGCGGGATGAAATATATTGAGGGAGAGATTGAGAGGAGGCGGGAAAGGTAGGGAAGAGGTAAGAGAACTTGAAAACTGCAAACTCTGACGAAAATGAGAAAACTTTTTGAAATTCTTTCAAATTTTCGGCAAAGTTTTGTCATCATTAAATTCAATGTTGTCCCCTTTTTGGGTAATCTTTCCTTTCGGACTGTTTTTACTTCTACAACCGTATTTAAACAAACATATTGAACTGTTTATTTTTCTTTTCGTGAATTCGTTTCCATCGTTACATGATTTATTTCTTTATGTGTGTCACGTTACAGAGTTGTGCTTATATAAATACTAGACTACCCGTGGGTCACCGGGAAGCTCAGTGTTACAGCAACGGAGTTTTGTTTCGTGAGTTTTTTTTCTTTTCCAAGTTATTTCGCATGCTTTCAACGAATGACATTGAAACCACGCGCAAACGACTCCTTTCCCCCAGAAAAGGAAAGATTTGGCATCTATTTTCGCATGCTGTGCTACCACGTAAGAGGTATGTCGGTCTTGCATCACATATTGATGTTGCGTAGTAACGGGACGTGCCAAAAATAGCAGCCAAATCTGTATGTATGTATGTTCGTATGTGAGTATTTACGTATGTGTGTAGACGTGTCTGCATGTATGTATATGTTTATGTATATGTAAACATATGTTTATGTGCTGATACGTGTGTCTGTTCAAGTTGTATATATGACTGTTACTCTGTCGAATATTGTGTATATATATAATATATATATATATATATATATATATATATATATATATATATATATTAATATAGTTATTTATTTCTTATTAGTTTATTTATCTGTGTATTTATTATGTTTTCAGGATCCTCTATCGTCATATGTTGTGGTGTGTGTTAGTGCTCCATTCTAGTTTTCTATTCAGGCTAGGTTTATTTTCTATTATGTGTGTAGCTTCTGTAATTTGTCGAATTGTTGCATCTGATCTATGTGTGGATAATATTTTAATTTCTATGTTATTGATTGACTCCCCGTGTTCCTGTTCGGCGTGTTGGTACAGAATCGATGAGCTTTTACCTTCCTTGAGTTGTCTCCAATGCTCATTTACCCGCTCTCCTATGCTTCTTGCCGTTTCCCCAACGTATGTCGTTGTCTTCGTCTTGTTACTGCATCGTCCCTCTATACATCTTATACTATAGACTACATTTCTGGCTTTACAGTTTGTTTGTGGGCTAAATCTACATACAGTACAGTACTTATCCGTACAGGGGGTTCTACTAAAAGGATAGGTTCTACCAATTATAGATTTGATAGGGTTGCCTGGCTTTTCTACAACCTTAATTCTTAGCTTAAGTTTGTCTAGGGTCCTTCTAAAGCGGTACGCCAGTTTACCTCCATGGGTGGTGTCAACGAACATGACACTCTGGTATTTATGGCTATTTTACCAAGAGTTGGCCTTCCCTATTTTCTTTTTTGTCCTTTCTATAGTGTTCCATGACTTGTTCCTATAGAGTGGGCAAATCCCATTCCTATCATTACATAATATATTATTAAATTTCTTAATGTATACTCTGATCCTTTCTTTGTGGCTGTAACCACTACTAGACACCGAACTCTGGCTAGAAATTGTGAATAATAAAACCCAAATCCTCCATTCATACTATGCCAAACCTATGGCCTCAAAATACTTGATCCACCGGAACTCAGCCATTGCGGACAATGCCAAATTCAATATTTTGATGGCAGACCTCGTCAGAATAATGAGAAATGTGTCACGCATGTGCGAGCCTACAGAGTTAAAGAGACACATACAATATTTCATTCACCGCATGCAGTTCTCAGATGCAACAATTAGACAAATTACAGAAGCTACATACATAATAGAAAATAAACCTAGCCTGAATAGAAAACTAGAATGGATCACTAACACACACCACAACATATGACGATAGAAGATCCCGAAAACATAATAAATACACAGATAAATAAACTAATAGAAATAAATAACTATATTATATATTATATATATATATATATATATATATATGTATATATGTATATATTTTTTTATTATTAATTTTTAAAAATTTATATATGTTTTTTTTCGATTCGATTTATTATTGTTATTACTAGTATTGTTGTTATACATACAAGCATATGTAATGATAATAATAAGTGGATGTAAACACATGAACAAAATAAGAATAAACAAAAACAACAAAAACAAAATACAAATTACATGAACATATATAAACAGAAGATACAAATATTACAGGCATCCCCCCACATACACACACTAAATAAACATAAACGCACATAGAGATATAAGCATGCGCAACTGAAGACATACAATAGAAATACAAAATGGCTGACGGTTAGTAAGGCGAGACACAAATAAGAAAGGACCACTGATGCGGTCACAGGAGTGTGACGAAAGAACTCTGGCCGAAATAAGATTAAGATTAATGTAAAAAATAAATAACACTGAAGCAAAATAACACCAAATATATAGTGCGTGTGTTTTTATTGGCTAAACTGGCAATATGACCATTCCGAAATATAACAATATATGTATATATATATATATATATATATATGTATGTATCTATATATATCTTTATATAAGAAGAAATGAGGTACTCAGAAAATCGGATGGTTTATATTTACAGATATTTATTTGTATATTCCATTTTTTATACATCATATAACTTAGATCATGTATTAGCGTTTTCTCCCATTTTAGAGGGGTTTTCAAATCAAACTAAATTCCTGTGTGAAGAGTTTTGACCATTTTATAGTGGTATTGAATTTGTAGTGGTGGGGAGGAATATAAGACAGTACAAGAGGGTGATGGATGAGGAGAAAGTCAGAGAGAGAGCATGTGTGTATGTGTGTGTGTGTGTGTGTGCGTGCGTGTGTGCGCGTGTGTGTGTGTGTGTGTATGTGTGCGTGTGTTTAATGAGGGATGGTCAAATGGTTTTTTGGGTTTAGAGAAGAAGAATTCTTTTTATGATCGTTTTGTGGAGGTGTGTGTGTCTGTGTCTGTGTGCGTGTGTGTGTGTCTGTGAGTTTGGAGAAGGGAAGAGAGGAGGGAAAAAAGGAGGAGGAAAGAGAAAAAATATGTTCATATTTATACCACTATATATATATATATATATATATATACACACATTCATACATATACATAAAATATTAGAAAAAAAACACCTTTTATCAATTCAAAATGAACAATTAAATTACACCATGTAGAAAATTGCATATCATAGAAAAGTTAAAATTAAAATGACAATTAAAAAGTAAGATTAAGTAAATTACAAAAATAATATAATGTATATAATAGGTAATATATATACATATATATATATATATATATATATATATATATATATCTATATATATATATTATATATATATTATATATATATATATATATATATATGTATATATATTATATATATATAATATTATATATATATATATATATAAAGATATATATATATGTGTATATATATATATATATATTATATATATATTATATATATATATATATAATATATATATATATAAATATATATATATTATATATATATATATATATATAATATATACGAGAAAGAAGCAACAAGAATGGATTAGTTTTTAGTACAATTGTTTCATACAAAGACAGGCTTTATTAAAAGTTGCAAAAATTGCAGCAGATAAAGGTGTTCCGTACTCATCAGCTAAAATACATATGAGTTCTCCAAACATCTTAGTGGGTGAGGCTATACTCATGAAGTATTGGAGATAATTTCATTAAAAGCAGATTTAGGTTGTAAACAGATTTCCGAAGTTCCTTAATGATGATGCACAGTCTTATCACAGGTTTTTAAAAAAAGCTTATTAGCTTCACAGAGAAGGTGAATTAATCCGTAGTGTAGATGTAAATTTCCAGAGATATGAGGAGGAATTTCATACTCACAGACGATGAATTTATCCATGGTTAATCCACAATGAGGTGGGTATCATTTCATGCTATATGATAAGGTATTTGCCACATTACTGTTCTTTTCACAAGACTGCTAAGTTATGACTTCTAAAGGCTGAAGGAATTTTTGTGGAGCAAAGAAAAGAAAAGAAAGGAAAGAGAAGAAAAGAGACAAGGAAAGGGAAAAAGAAAAAAGAAGAAAGAAAAAGGAAAAAGAAAAAAGAAAAAAGGAAAAGAAAAAAGGAAAAGAAGAAAGAAAAAAGGGGAGAAGAAAAGAAAAAAGAAAAAAAGAAAAAAGAAGAAAGAAGAAAAAGAAAAAGAAAAAAAGGGAAAGGAAAATGGGAAAGAAGGGAGAAAAGAAAAAACGCCCACATAGAGTATACTGTGACAACTTGGAGGGAAGGGGGTTCTAAAGTGACATACTACACAGAAGAATTTGTAGACTGCCTGGCTGGCTTGAATTTGCAAGAATCCAGGAACTATAAGGAGAAAATAAAATAAGTTACTTAGGCTTCATAATTCTTTTACAAAATTAAATAAGTAAGGCTACTCCCTTGAAAAGTAGTATGAGAAATTTCAAAATAATAGACAATTCCATCACACCTTGTAAACTAATCTTCTAAGTTTTGACCTGTAGTCTGTCAATGTATAGATAGTAACGGCAACAATTTAAGACAGTAACAGGAATAAATAAATAAATAAATAAATTTAAATGACCTCTTGTTAGGGTTGCACTTAGATTTTTTCTCTTAATGTATTTCCTTTTGATGATAGCCTTTGACCCCTCTACCCCTGACCTTGTTATCTCTTTAGATTCTCTTTAGATTCATATCTGCTTTCAACTACGTCAGGTTGGCAATAAATAGCTGTTTTACTGGTCAAAAATAATATTCTCCTTATAGTTCCTGGATTCTTGCAAATTCAAGCCAGCCAGGCCGTCTACAAATTCTTCTGTGTAGTATGTCACTTTAGAACCCCCTTCCCTCCAAGTTGTCACAGTATACTCTATGTGGGCGTTTTTTCTTTTCTCCCTTCTTTCCCTTTTTTCTTTCCCCTTTTTTTCTTTTTCTTTTTCTTCTTTTTTCTTTTTTCTTTTTTCTTTTCCTTTTTCCTTTTTTCTTTTTTCTTTTTCCTTTTTCTTTCTTTCTTTTTTCTTTTTCCTTTCCTTGTCTCTTTTCTTCTCTTTTCCTTTCTTTCTTTTCTTTGCTCCACAAAAATTCCTTCAGCCTTTAGAAGTCATAACTTAGCAGTCTTGTGAAAAGAACAGTAATGTGGCAAATACCTTATCATATAGCATGAAATGATACCCACCTCATTGTGGATTAACCATGGATAAATTCATCGTCTGTGAGTATGAAATTCCTCCTCATATCTTGGAAATTTACATCTACACTACGGATTAATTCACCTTCTCTGTGAAGCTAATAAGCTTTTTTTAAAAACCTGTGATAAGACTGTGCATCATCATTAAGGAACTTCGGAAATCTGTTTACAACCTAAATCTGCTTTTAATGAAATTATCTCCAATACTTCATGAGTATAGCCTCACCCACTAAGATGTTTGGAGAACTCATATGTATTTTAGCTGATGAGTACGGGACACTTTTATCTGCTGCAATTTTTGCAACTTTTAATAAAGCCTGTCTTTGTTGCTTCTTTCTCGTTTATAATCACCCCACATTACTGTATGGTTAACACCATATAGTTTTCTGGTGCATCTAAGTTAAGTACCACATTCAAGTAAATTCATTAGAATTGACTTGAATCTTAATTGCTTTTATATATTATATATATATATATATATATATATATATATATAGGCGCAGACGTGGCTGTGTTTTAAGAAGTTTGCTTCCCAACCACATGGTCTGCAAATCTTCTCCATTCAGTTGAAATATTTCTTTCCTTTTAGGAACCGTGGCCATTATGTGTGATTCTTGTGTAAAACACACACCACCAACTAAACTTGCAACATTTCTGTGACATAGCAACTGGCCGTCTTCATAGAATATTTTAACATTTCCATTATTGGCTTTTTCACACACAACTGTCTTTCCTTCCTCAGAAACATCAAAATCTTTTACTTGAACAGGACAGTCATCTGTTTGTAAACGAGCAACCGGGAAGCAGTCTCGATTCACCATAAACAACCCTTCAACATACAATTCCTTCCCTATTGCCCTCGTGGGGCTTCCAACAAACCTTGGTCCTTTACATTCAATACTAAAGAAATCTACTTCATCTTTATAAATTCTTTTATTTAAGAATATTCTCTTGTTTTTCCTAATCTGTGTAAAAGAACGCAATACACGAATTTTTAAGATGGTGTGACACATTCCATTTGTAAATGAATCTATAAATTCATTTTATCGATTGTTGCACAGAATTGATTGAGATGATCACTTTGTGGAAAAGCGAATTTAATTATTCAGCATCACTGTTGCAAAATGATGTGTCACAACAAAGATTGTTAACAACAATGCCGTGTTTAGTCATAAATTTTAAGAATGTAATATCCGCTTCTAATTATCTTGTAGGTCAATAATAGGTTCTTCTGCCATACTCTTTCTAATTAGAGTGTCTGATCTCTGGATCTACAGGTACTAAAACCTCTTTCTTCCATAGATTCTCTTTTACTCTCTCTTTTACTCTTTTACTTGTTTCAGTCATTTGACTGCGGCCATGCTGGAGCACCGCCTTTAATCGAGCAACTCGACCCCGGGACTTATTTTTTTGTAAGCCCAGTACTTATTCTATCGGTCTCTTTTGCCGAACCGCTAAGTGACGGGGACATAAACACACCAGCATCGGTTGTCAAGCAATGCTAGTGGGACAAACACAGACACACATGCATATATACATATAAATATATACGACGGGCTTCTTTTCAGTTTCTGTCTACCAAATACACTCACAAGGTTTTGGTCGGCCCGAGGCTATAGTAGAAGACACTTACCCAAGGTGCCACACAGTGACACTGAACCCGGAACCATGTGGTTGGTAAACAAGCTACTTACCACACAGCCACTCCTTCTCTTCATTAAAAGAAAAAAACGAACCTCTTGTAGTAACACTATCTTTTACTACCATAGACACAGCTCCACAGACGATCGCTACCTTGTCGCAACAGAGGAGGGCTTGCATGAGTCTCTAACCCGAAAGGAAATGTTAGTGAGAGTTTAAGCTCTTAGCAGGGTTACCCGTAGCAGATTGACCGATGGCAATCCACCTGTCATCGAGCCTAAAGAGGCTGACTTGCTGCTAACAACCTCAATCAGAAAACCGAATTGTCACGGAAACAGCAAAGAAATGTTGGACGACCTAAGAAGATGTGAAAAGAATGTGTGGAGGATGAAGGTGGAAGCAGTCGGTCCCTCTTGGTTTGAACTGAAAGAGGCAGACTAGGGTCGCATCCGCTGACATGAAATAGATGCGGTCCTCAGCTTTTCATTTGAGTAATGCGCAATAAAACACACACACACACACACACATGAATGTATAACATCGATATCAGGGAAAAAACAAGTTTATATTCTCCATGTCAACTACTACTACTGCTGCTGCTACTGTTACTACTAATAGTAGCAAGAGTTCTGTTCTTGATTCGACGGTCATTCGGAATGCTCACAGCAGCCATATTCCTACCGCTCTATGTCACGCTGGTGAGACCCATATTGGAGTACGGGATTCAAGCCTCTTCTCCTTATCTCCTCAAAGACATACAGCATCTCGAAAGAGTCCAGAAGCTGGCTACAAGCATGGTTCTTGGTCTCAAGCATTTGTCTTATGATGAAGAAAGGCTGAAGACGCCCGACCTTTATTCTCTCAAAAAAAACGACGCCGACGTGGTGATCTCATTCTCGCCCACAACATCATAAGCAGAAAGTGTAACCTCTTGAAAGAGCTGTTCTTCACTCCTGCTCCAGAGCATCGGTTGCGGGGTCATTCCGAAAAGCTCTATCTACGACGATTTCATCTCAATCGAAGGAGAGGGGCTTTCTCCGTCCGGGTTGAGGATCCGTGGAACAAGCTGCCAGACGAGATAGTGAAGATGCCGACGACCGCTCGGTTCAAAGTCTCTCTTGACCAGAAATGGCCTGCACTCTTTGCATGAACACCCTCCCTGTACACAACTCCATGTCCCCCTACATGGCCTTGCTTTTTGCTTTTTGAGCCAAAAAATTAACTAAATAACTACTACTACTACTACTACTACTACTACTACTACTACTACTACTACTACTACTACTGCTGCTGCTGCTGCTGCTGCTGCTGCTACTACTACTACTACTACTGCTGCTGCTGTTGCTGCTACTACTACTACTACTACTACTACTACTACTACTACTGCTACTACTACTACTACTACTACTACTACTACTACTACTACTACTACTGCTGCTTCTGCTACTGCTGCTACTACTACTACTACTACTACTACTGCTGCTGCTGTTGCTGCTACTACTACCTCTACTGCTACTACTACTACTACTACTACTGCTACTGCTGCTTCTGCTACTACTACTACAACTACTACTACCACTACCACTACTACTACTACTACTACTACTGCTGCTACTGCTGCTGCTGCTACTACTATTGCTACTACTACTACTACTACTACTACTACTACTACTAGCAGTAGCAGTAGTTTTAGTAGCAGTAGTTTTAGTAGTAGTAGTAGTAGTAGTAGTGGCAGCAGCAGCTTCGGTCCGAACCCCACCATCATCGCCACTTTCTCACTTTGACCCAAAGAGTATTTGTACGCATGTACACACACACACACACACACACACACACTCTCTCTCTCTCTCTCTCTCTCTCTCACACACGCACACAAACACATATGCATACATACACACATACAAACAGGCATGCCTGCATGCACTGATACAGAGAGACTGATAAATAGACGCAGAGACGCAGAAAGAACGACACACGGACAGAAAGATGGAACGAAATTTCGCTCCGAAAGAGAACAGAAAATTTTGTAAAGGCGAAGAGTTTTTAGTGTCAAGGGAAACCACTCTTAATATAAACCGTTACATTTTGCAGAATTCCCTCCCTTTGATCGTAATCTTGCCTGGAAGCGAAAAATGCTAGGATTTTCGAAACAGAAAATGGATTGGAGAAGAAATGATGGAGAGACGAACGAAATAACAACTTAAATCCTTAAAAGTGTTTTAGCCCGAAGGCCGCGGCCATGCTGGGGCACCACCGCTGATATATATACATCCAGCCTGCAAGCTTATATAGTTGTTTATTTCTATTTGTTTATTTATCTGTGTATTTTATTTATTTATTATGTTTTCGGTTTTGTTTATATTATAATCAGTTTATGGGGATCCTCTACCGTCATATGTTGTGGTGTGTGCTAAGTGGAGGCGCAATGACCCAGTGGTTAGGGCAGCGGACTCGCGGTCATAGGATCGCGGTTTCGATTCCCAGACCGGGCGTTGTGAGTGTTTGTTGAGCGAAAACACCTAAAAAGCTCCACGAGGCTCCGGCAGGGGATTGTGGGGATCCCTGCTGTACTCTTTCGCTACAACTTTCTCTCACTCTTTCTTCCTGTTTCTGTTGTACCTGTATTTCAAAGGGCCGGCCTTGTCACTCTCTGTGTCACGCTGAATATCCCCGCGAACTACGTTAAGGGTACACGTGTCTGTGGAGTGCTCAGCCACTTACATGTTAATTTCACGAGCAGGCTGTTCCGTTGATTCGGATCAACCGGAACCCTCGTCGTCGTAACCGACGGAGTGCTTCCAAATGTGGAGGACGATCTGTGATGATCTGGTGGGGCTATATCTTGGAAATCCGCCAGCCCAATGGTTTCCCTTCATGGTAGAATTAATTGTCAAGATTATTTAAGCATTTTATCTGATCAAATGCATCCTATGGTTGCAGAACTGTTTCTGGAGGGAAATGTAATCTTTCAGGATGATAATGCACCAATTCACAAAGTTGTTACCGAATGGCACGAGGAACATATCAGTCAAGTTGAACATCTTTTCTGGTTACCACAGTCTGTAGATCTCAATATTATTTTACATTTATGGTTTATTTTAGAGAAACAAGGTGTCAATTATCCTCCACCATCATCACTACAAGAACTGGAGACTGTTTTAGCTGGAGAATGAACAAAAATTCCTTTGGAAACAATTCAAACTTTGTACGAGTCCATACCTCGTAGAATTTAAGCTGTAATTATTGCCAAAGGCGGTTCTTTCCCATATTAAAATAAATTTGTTTGAAATTTTAAGGTGTTTCCATTATTTTGTCCAACCCCTCTATGTGTGTGTGTGTGTGTGTGTGTGTGTGTGTGTTGTGTGTGTGTGTGTGTGTGTGTGTGTGCGTGTATTTCTATTTTTGAAAACCAGTGATGTATTCCACTGAATTTAGATAAATAATCCTTTGAACAGACGGTTAGTAGCGATGCCTGCTGGGTTCAGCTGCTCTGCACTGATAAGGGGCAAATACCCTGAAACTACTCTGCAGATGCCCGACCAGCAAGGGGAAGCGGCTGACCTCCCCTGTTCGAAGGTTATAATGGACACAGGTTCGTGTGTCACATAGCTAGCTAGAGGCTATGGCCTCTTGGAGCTAATCAACGGCAGCATTCGTCCTATATTTCTAGACTGCCATATTAGCTTGGCAATAACTATTAATATATACACATATATTTACATATATACATACCTTTGTATATATACTTACTACATATGTCCATACATATACTTAATATATATAGCTGCGGAGGCGCAATGGCCCAGTGGTTAGGGCAGCGGACTCGCAGTCATAGGATCGCGGTTTCGATTCCCAGACCGGGCGTTGTGAGTGTTTATTGAGCGAAAACACCTAAAATGCTCCACGATGCTCCGGCAGGGGATGGTGGTGATCCCTGCTGTACTCTTTCACCACAACTTTCTCTCACTCTTACTTCCTGTTTCTGTTGTACCTGTATTTCAAGGGGCCGGCCTTGTCACTCTCTGTATCATGCTGAATATCCCCGAGAACTACATTAAGGGTGCACGTGTCTGTGGAGTGCTCAGCCACTTACATGGTTAATTTCACGAGCAGGCTGTTCCGTTGATTCGGATCAACCGGAACCCTCCTGTGTTTATTTTTGTCCCACTAACATTGCTTGATAACCGATGCTGGTGTGTTTACATCCCTGTAATTAAAAGTTCAGCAAAAGACACCAATAATAAGTACTAAGCTTACAAAGAATAAGTCCTGGGGTCATTTTGTTGACTGAAGGTGGTACTCCAGTATGGCCACAGTGAAATGACTGAAACAAGTACAAGAATAAAAATAAACATATATATACATATATACACGTACACTATATCAACACACACACGGATATAATATATACATGTTTATGTAAAAGGAAATAAAATGTTGAAGTTGATATTGAAAAGGAGACAGGGAATGAGAGAAAGAGAGAGAGATGAAAGTAAAAGAAGAGAAGGACTATGAAGGATATAAAATAGGAGAGGGGGCGGGGTTGTTATCATTATTATAATTAC
>NC_043026.1:14676540-14682815 GCF_006345805.1 Octopus sinensis | reverse complement strand
GTGTGTGTGTGTGTGTGTGTGTTGGTACATGTATGTGTCTTTGTGTCTGTGTCTGTGTTTGTAGCCCACCACCACTTGACAACTGGTGTTGGTGTGTTTACATCCCCATAACTTAGTGATTTGGCAAAAGAGACTGATAGAATAAGTACCATGCTAAAAAGAATTAAAATAATTACTGGAATCAATTTATTCGACAAAAATTCTTCAAGGCAATGCCCCAGAATGGTTGCAGTCTAATGACTGAAATAAGTAAAAGATCAAAGATAGAAAATTTCATAGAAGTATTAAAATCGGCCAACAATAAATATTAAAACTTCAATTTGTCAGAATGGTAGGCATAGGAGTGGCTGTGTGGTAAGTAGCTTGCTTACCAACCACATGGTTCCGGGTTCAGTCCCACTGTGTGGCACCTTGGGCAAGTGTCTTCTACTATAGCCTCGGGCCGACCAAAGCCTTGTGAGTGGATTTGGTAGACGGAAACTGAAAGAAGCCCATCGTATATATGTATATATATATATATATGTAGGCGCAGGAGTGGCTGTGTGGTAAGTAGCTTGCTTACCAACCTCATGGCCCAGGGTTCAGTCCCACTACATGGCACCTTGGGCAAGTGTCTTCTACTATAGCCTCGGGCCGACCAAAGCCTTGTGAGTGGATTTGGTAGACGGAAACTGAAAGAAGCCCGTCGTGTATATATATATGTGTGTGAGTGCGTGTGTGCGTGTGTGCATGTGTGTGTTTGTGTGTCTGTGTTTGTCCCTCCAACATCGCTTGACAACCAATGGTAGTGTGTTTATGTCCCCCGTAACTTAGCAGTTCGGCAAAAGAGGACCTATAGAATAATTACTAGGCTTACAAAGAATAAGTACTGGGGTAGATTTGCTCGGCTAAAGGCGGTGCTCCAGCATGGCCACAGTCAAATGACTGAAACAAGTAAAAGAGTAAAAAAGAGAGTAAAGAGTAAGTGATCAAAAGGGATCCGACAAGGATCTATAACTTATCCCTTATCAGTTTTCTCCTGCCATTGATGTAGAAAGCACAAAGATGAAAGGTTCAGAAGCTAAATCAAAGTACAGTTAAAATCAGTGTAAAAAGGGGTTGCCAGTATCGGAGAGGCCAAAGATACTCTCCTTATTTGTTGGTAAACTTGAGGATTTTGATAAAGAATTCATAAGAAAAAAGGTGACGAATATTGTTTATTCATTATCTCTGGATCAGGATACACGTAAAATGATTGATTTTTTTTTTCCCCCTGTAGATATTGATTTCTTATGTAATTGTGCGATAATTGATAATCGAACTGTCAAGTCATGAATGAGATATTGCTTTGCGGGAAGTTTTGTGATAAATTGATAGGATGGCGAAGAGGAGAAAAATGAAGAACTGCAGCAACAGAATCTGCCGTTATCTCTTTAAATCGCATTTGGGGAAACATCAGAAGGACAATAATCAACCTGACATTGCTGCACACAATTCATTTTATATATAAAATACTACCATGCATATGCATATATAATGTGTGTGTGGTGTGTTGTGTTGTGTTTGTTATATATTATAATATCTATATATATATATAGATATATATATATATACATATAATTATATATATATAATATATATATATATATTAATACATACATATAATTATATATATGGTATATGTATGTGCATGTATGTATGTATGTATGTATGTATGTATATATATATATATATATATAGAATGAGAGAGACAGACAGACACAGGCAGTATGTACATATATATGCTTATATATATTTAAGCATATATGTGTATATATATATATATATATATATGATATATATATATATAATATATTATATATATATATATATATATATATTTATAGATATATATATATATATATATTATGTATATTATAATATATATATATATTATATGTGTGTATATATATATATATATATATATATATAGAAAGTGAGACAGACATTGCCTGGAAATCTTTCACACTAATCCTGTGAACTCTTCAGTCACTCTCTGCCCCCATACACATACATATATATATATATATATATATATATATAATCCGCTCAGTCGAAGTCGACCCTCGGTTACTCGTTCGATCAGTGTCCTCTAGTCAGTTCTATCCTGGGCCGCTTCTTTCAGATTGACTATGTCCATTCCGGTAGCATTCCTGATGGTGTCAAGCCAGCGGGTTCTTGGTTGGCCTCTTCCTCTCTTGCCACTGACCATTCCGAGCTCCAGGGATTTTCTCCACATAATATGACCGAAATATGGCAATCTATGCTTGGTGATCCTAGCTTCTAGCGACATTTTCGGCCTGATCTGCTTAAGAACTTCTCCATTGGTCAGCCTCTTCCTCTCTTGCCACTGACCATTCCGAGCATGATGTCCTTCTCCAGTGATTTTCTCCGCATAATATGACCAAAATATGCCAATCTATGCTTGGTGATCCTAGCTTCTAGCGACATTTTCGGCCTGATCTGCTTAAGAACTTCTCCATTGGTGAGCCTCGCTGTCCAGGGAATCCGTAAAAGTCTTCTCCAGCACCAAAGCTCGAATGCATTAATTCTCTTCTGGTCAGCTTTCTTTAGTGTCCATATATATATATATGTAGTGGATGTGTGTGTGTATTAATAAATACATAAACTGTTTCATGATTAAAAAGGGATTTATTTACATGGGTTATAAGTTCACTACATAAAACTGTAAGCAAATACTACGCATTGCTTGTATAGAGCACATATTAAAGATGAATATATTTGTGTGTGTGTGGGTGTGTGCGTGAATCATTCAGAACAGTAGCCTGTAGGCATTTCTCTGTCGTCTCCAAAACGCGGGGTGTCTGCTGGTGTGTCAGCTCCGATTGTGTGTCTTTCTCTGTTTTTCCCTTTGTATTTATAATATTTCAAACAGCTAGAAAGATAGACATATTGCAACAGATAGACATACTAAGTAGGTCAACGCGTGTCCAGTTGAACTTCGCCTGACATGGCTGAAGTCGTAGGTCAAAGGGAGATGATCAATCACTTTTTGACAGAACAAAGGATCTTTAAATTTCGCGCCTATACATGCATTGGTATTTGACAACCGATGATTCTTGGATTCGATTTCGAATCTAAGCTTAGAGAAGGAAGTGCTAACTTTTACATATATATATATATGTGTATTTGATATTTACCATTGATATTTCTTATAGAAATGTATGGATCTAAATGCTAAATTCTTAAAAGAGTAGAGAGGAAAATAAAGAGGTTTCAGGGTTGGAATTCTGAAAGAATGTTAGGAACTAACCAAGACATAAAAATAAAAAAAGGACAAATCAATATATGGTGTATCAAACTGGAATTAAATGGAGCATTGTACCAGAACTGGAGAAGAAAAAACATTAAGACATTTGCGTATTTCTGTACTCAGGCAGATGATCAACAAAAGGTCTATTAAAATGGTTGGTTGTTTGAAATGTATGAAATGTCTCTGGGAAAAGGCCAAGAGAAAAAAACCTTGGGAAAAATTTGGATTTGATAACATCAGCAATATTTAATAAGAGCAGCAGATGATAAGGATAAAAGGAGAAGAATTGTTGGAAGGAACATCAAGAGTTGGCAGTTGCAGATAATGAGGATGAGGATAATGATATACAAATATATATGTGTGTGTATGTATGTGTGTGAATATGTGAGTCCGTGAGAGTTTATATATGCAATATATATATGTATATATATGTATACACACACACATGCAGTATATATATATACATACATATATGTGTGTGTCTGTCTGTATGTGTATGTGTCTGTATATATATGTGTGTGTGTGTGGGTGTGTGTATATATATATGTATGTGTGTGTGTGTGTGTACATACATTATACATACATATAGACTTATGAGTGTGTGTGGGGTTTTAGTGTGTTTTATGTCCCTTTTTCTATGCTAGCATGGGTTATATACGTATATGTATGTGTAAGGATATATATGTGTGTATACATGTATATATATATACACATGCACACACATATATATGCATGTACATATATATGTATGTATATATATATACATACATACATACATACACACATACATACATACACACATACATACATACATACATATGTGTATATATATGTATGTGTGTGTGTGTGTACATACATTATACATACATATAGGCTTATGAGTGTGTGTGGGTTTTAGTGTGTTTTATTCTCTTTTTCTATGCTAGCATGGGTTATATACATATATGTATGTGTAAGGATATATATATATGTGTGTATACATGTGTGTTTGTTTGTGTGTGTTTATGTGTTTGTGCATATGCATGTGTGAGTTGTTCACCTGTATTTCACCTATATTCACCTGTATTTCACCTGTATTTCACCTGTATTCACCTATCTTCATTCTACCTCCTTCTTCTTTTACTATTTCTTCTTTGAATGTATTAAATGTGTGTGTGTGTGTGTGTGTGTGTGTGTGTGTGAGTGAGAGTATGTAATGATATGTCAGTATGTGTGTTTTTACTTAACAGGAAATATACATGCCATTGTGACCTCACCTTAATCTGACCTTATAACTAGGTTGTTACCCTTTGCTATGCTATTGCTAAAAGTATTTGTCAATCTTGCACATAGCTTCGTGAATTTTTCAAAGTGAAAGTTGTTTATTAAAGTTTGTGTAACATTGTCTATATGTTAAAAGACACAAAAACACACACTAACAACCAAAAAAACTATATATATATATATATATGTATATATAGGTGTAGGAGTGGCTGTGTGGTAAGTAGTTTATTTACCAACCACATGGTTCCGGGTTTCAGTCCCACTGCGTGGCACCTTGGGCAAGTGTCTTCTACATATAGCCTCGGGCCGACCAAGCCTTGTGAGTGATTTGTAGGCGGAACTGAAAGAAGCCCTTCGTATATATGTATATATATATATACGTGTTGTGTGTTGTGTGTCTGTGTTTGTCCCCCTAGCATTGCTTGACAACAATGCTGGTGTGTTTATGTCCCCGTTATTTAGCGGTTCGGCTAAAGACCCGATAGATAATACTCTGGGCTTACAAAAGAATAAGTCCCAGGGTCGAGTTGCTCGATTAAAGGCGGTGCGCTCCAGCATGGCAGCAGTCAAATGACTGAAACAAGTAAAAGAGTAAAGAGTATAGCTTTGTTTTTGAAGTCTGTGTTGTGTTGCACTGACATACTTGCACTTAAAACTCTTGCAATTTTAATCAAATCTTGTTAGTTACTATGGTGACAACACTACCTATATATCAACCTTTCACACACACTCTCTGTCTCTCACTCTCTCTATTTCTCTCACAACAACTTTTTCTCCTCCTTTTTTTCCTTCCCTCTAATAAATGTTGTGATAGACAGTCAGATGGAGATCTGCTTCTCGTTTGTAATATAAGATTCTATTTCTTATTTTGACCTCTTTCAATCATTCTTTATAAGAGTACTAGCAGTATCGCCCGGCGTTGCTCGGGTTTGTAAGGGAAATAACTATAGAGTTATAGCCAAAAAATAGCAAAAAAATGCATTAAAAATGGAAAAAAAATGATTGTAAATTTTTTTAAAATCGTAGACTCATCGTAGACATTTTTAGAGAGTTACTTCCCTTATATAATAGCGAAAAAATGCATTAAAATGGAAAAAAATGATGGTAAATTTTTTTTTAAATCGTAGACTCATTGTAGACGCGCGCTAATACCCAGAAGGGCTCGATATGAATCACGACTATAAGATACCTGGTTTTGGTTAAACTGCACTGCAAAATGTGGGAGTAGTTAGGAATCTAAATCGTAGGAGACAGACAGCACACAACCTTACTTTTATATATAAAGATGTGTGTATGTGTGTATTAGTATGTACACATGAATATGTGCGCATGTCTTGTGTGTGTGTATGCCCATGCACATGTGTGTGTGTGTGTGTGTGTGTGTGTAGTTTTGTAACACCCCTATGAACACCCAAAAAGAAACTCTGGTAAAAATAAAAGGAACACTTTAACCCTTTAGCATTTAAATTGGTCATATCTGGCCAGATCCAGCCTCTCACACTTACCCTACATTGTCACTCTAAAAATAAACTGCAATCTAGCGACTGAAAAAGTAAAAGCTAAAAGGTAATATATATACACATATATATGTATATACACACACACACACACACACACATATATATATATTTTATTTTATGTTCCAGCTAAGAGCTGCGGCCATGCTGATGCACCGCTGTTAAATATATATATATGTATATATACACACACTCACTTATAT
>NC_043026.1:14616540-14671540 GCF_006345805.1 Octopus sinensis | reverse complement strand
ATTGCAATTTCTCTCGATTTCTGTTTCACTTAGATCCGTCTTTAAACGATCTTAAAAATCTCTTTATGAGCTTATTTTGAGGTTTCTATGGTTGATTAACTCTTTAGGAGGGATGTCTAAGGAACAGGCAATCATTTAATTGTAATGTATGACAGGCATACACACAGCACGGGCCTAAGTTCAAATGTGCCGCTAGTCTGGTCAAATTCCTTCTGATCGACTTTGCCTTTAGCCTCTCAATTACATAAATAAGTACCAGATATGCACTGGGGCCGATATAATCGACTTAATCCATTTGTCTGTCCTTGTTTGTTCCATCTGTGTTTTGCCCCTTGTGGGTAGTAAAGAAATAGATATTTCGTTCGTCGCAAGGCGAAATGCGTAGCCCCGTATTTCGTCTTCCGTTACGTTCCGAGTTCAAATTCCGCCAAGTCGACTTTGCCTTTCATCCTTACTGGGTCGATGTAATCGACTTAATACCTTTTTGTCTGTCCTGGTTGTCCCATCTGTGTTTTGTACTTCCTTGTGGTTAGTAAAGAAATAGGTATTTCAATCTGGCATTAGTATGTTCTTTTCTGAGTTCAAATTTCCCGCGTCGGAGTCGATTTTGCCTTTTTTATCCTTTCAGGGTCGATTAAATAAGTACCAGTTACGCACTGAGGTCGATATAATCGACTTAATCCCTTTATCTGTCCTTGTTTGTCCCATCTGTGTTTTGCCCCTTGTGGGTAGTAAAGAAATAGGTATTTCATCTGCCATTATGTTCTGAGTTCAAATTCCGCCAAGGTCGACTTTGCCTTTCATCCTTTCAGGGTCGATTAAATAAGTACCAGTTATGCACTGGGGTCGATATAATCGACTTAATCCCTTTATCTGTCCTTGTTTGTCCATCTGTGTTTAGCCCCTTGTGGGTAGTAAAGAAATAGGTATTCAATCTGCCATTATGTTCTTGTTCAAAATCCGCCGAGGTCGATTTTGTTTCCTTTCTAGTTAGGGTCCCAAATAAGGGCCGATATACTCGCCGTGACTCTTAATCCATTTGTCTGTCCTTTTGTCCACAATCTGTGTTTAGCCCCTTGTGGCAATAAGAAATAAGTATACCATGCAAAATAAAAAATGGTTCTCACCAAGATTCCTATACAATTGTTCAAAAAAATATTTTCTAACAGAAGCTTGAACTTCTACCGGCCTGCTGGAAAATCGGAAAATTATACTTTTCAACTCAGAACTGAACATTTGAGAAAGAATTATGTTTTTACAGCTTATTTATCACCAAATTGTGCATATCTTATTCAAACTCAGGACCAAGGGAAACTGCATTCTTTGACGGTGAAGAATTGGTAATTTTTCATGAGACATTTGATAAATGCAATCAATGTTGGCAAGTTTAGAAGGACGTTTATTAAAGAATACATGAAAGATGTTCCAAGGATAATGGAAAACCATTAACACCAAAGAATGGCTGGCATAAGTTGCAGCACGCTTTGAAGTGTGAGAATTCATTTCATGGATATGTTGGTAATGATTTCTCAAGATTTGGTGTATCAAAGGAGAAAAAAGGTGTTAATGACTTGCTTATGATTTGCTTAAATATGGCAACTGTTTAAGGGAACCAGTTGCCCGGGATATAGCAATTAGGGTTAATGCAAAAAAAATAATAATAATAATAAATAAAGTAAAATAAAGAAAGAAAGCAAGCAGGATGAATGGATGAATGGTGATGAAGAAACAGCTGTCGTGTATCACCAAACTGACTTTGAAATTATCAATATAGTTGCGAATTCTGCTAACTCTCTACTCTTTTACATGTTTCAGTCATTTGACTGCGGCCATGCTGGAGCACCGCCTTTAGTCGAGCAAATCGACCCCGGGACTTATTGAAAGAAGCCCGTCGTATATATGTATATATATATATATGCGTGTGTGTGTTTGTGTGTCTGTGTCTGTCCCTCTAGCATTGCTTGACAACCGAAGCTGGTGTGTTTACGTCCCTGTTACTTAGCGGTTTGGCAAAAGAGACCGATAGAATAAGTACTGGGCTTACAAAAAAGAATAAGTCCCGGGGTCGAGTTGCTCGATTAAAAGGCGGGTACTCCAGCATGGCCGCAGTCAAATGACTGAAACAAGTAAAAGAGTAAAGAGTAAAGAGTATATATAAGGAATCATTATCTGACGTGTGAACAACTGAGCAAAGAATGATGTAAGCATGAGAGGCATCACTGCTTGAATGAAATGTTGACAAAAAAATTTAGCCTCCATCGAAAAATATTGAGCCTGCAACTTCAAACAGCCCAGATATCCTTCCTACACTTCACAAATCTATGAAAAAAGCAATCATCTACGAAAAAAAGCAATCATCTTTACAGCTCTCAACTGCCAAACTTTACTGATTGACTCTATTATTAGATGCTTTATTTCATTAAATTCCGCCGAGGCCGACTTTGCCTTTTATCCTCTCAGGGTCGATTAAATAAGTACCAGTTATGCACTGAGGTTGATATAATCGACTTAATCCCTTTGTCTGTCCTTGTTTGTCCCATCTGTGTTTAGCCCCTTGTGGGTAGTAAAGAAATAGGTATTTCATCTGCCATTATGTTCTGAGTTCAAATTCCGCCGAGGTCGACTTTGCCTTTCATCCTTTCGGGGTCGATTAAATAAGTACCAGTTATGCACTGGGGTCGATATAATCGACTGAATCCGTTTGCCTGTCCTTGTTTGTCCCCTCTATGTTTAGCCCCTTGTGGGCAATAAAGAAATAAGTATACCTTCAACTTCAAACATCCCAGATATCCTTCCTACACTTCACAAATCTATAAAAAAAGGCAATCATCTATGAAAAAAGGCAATCATCTATGAAAAAAAGGCAATCATCTATGAAAAAAAGGCAATCATCTATGAAAAAAAGGCAATCATCTATGAAAAAAAGGCAATCATCTATGAAAAAAAGGCAATCATCTATGAAAAAAAGCAATCATCTATGAAAAAAAGGCAATCATCTATGAAAAAAAGGCAATCATCTATGAAAAAAGCAATCATCTATGAAAAAAAGCAATCATCTATGAAAAAAAGCAATCATCTATGAAAAAAAGCAATCATCTATGAAAAAAAGCAATCATCTTTACAGCTCTCAACTGCCAAACTTTAGCTGATTAACTCTATTATTAGATGCTTTATTTCATTAAATCATTTAATGATTTAATTCACATTCAATTTGTATTTAATACAGCTATTTGTTTAATTAATAATCCTATTTCATTGATACAGACTTCCATTAAATACACTTGTCACAGATATACTCATGTGTTTGAATTAATTCTTTAATATTTGTCTCATTCAGATTTTGAGAAAGTGTCGTAGTATTTTAGAGATATGGCAGGGTGTATAATTAGTTGCACAGCGTTGCCTTGTGGAATTATTATTTGTGTAGCTTCTTTCAGTCTGAAAATGCTGATTATCTGGAAATACAAACACACATGCTTACACATATTCATGGCTGAATCTCTGACAGATTTTATGAGGATTCATATGCTCAATCATCATCATCGTCATCATCATCAACTTATCACTGTTTCATAAATTCATTTTCCATACTGGCATGGGTTGGATGGTTTGACAGGAGCCAACAAAACAGAGGATTGTACAAGGCTCCAATGTCTACATCGGCATGGTTTCTATGGTTGCATACCCTTCTAAACACCGATAGATAGATAGATAGATAGATAGATAATGTGTGTATTTGTAATAGATATATGAAATACACACATGTAATATGTATATGTCTATATGATTTAATACATACATGCATTCATATGTATATATATATATATATATATCGCCATGTTGATTCGCTAGCTTCTGCATGCATTTTTTTTCTCTTCTTGTTTCTTTCTGTGTTTCTTTTCTGTGTATCTTTCTGTTGAAGAGCGTAGGCTCGAAACGTAAAAGACTTGTTCTATTTCTATTCCTGAGCACCATACTAATACAATTGTTTGTTTGTATTCCACCTGCCTTCGTCTTTTGTTTATTTTCATAAAGCTTCCCGTTATATATATCTATATATATATATATGTATATATATATATATGCGTGTACGTAAATGTATATTAATATAGCTATGGAGAGAAAAATAGCGACAAAGCAATGTATATATGTGTATGGACATCTTTAAGTATTTCTATCCACAGTGAAATTTACTGATTGGGTCTTCACCAAGCACTAAATGTAACGTGTCTTAGTTTAATTGTAGTTCTCTATTAATTAAATGAATGAATACGCATACACACACAGAAACACGCATCTGTGTGTGTGTGCGTGCGCGTGTGTGTGTGTGTGTGTGTGTATGTGTGTGTGTATGCTGTTTCTAATCTAAGCATAACGCCAGTAATTTGAGGACAGGAGTTGGTCTCAATTGCATCAACTTCAGTTCTTTGCCGGTAGCATAGTTTACAGAGTGTATCGAGTGCTCTTTGCATGGCACCAACACCAGCATCATGGCTCGGCTTCGCAAACGAAGGTCAGGAAGGCTGTCCACGTCGCGTGCATGCACGCTAATGAAATGACTGACAAGTCCTATATGGGAAAGGCAGGTCTGTGAGCAGTGTCCACAGACGAAGGTAACACCCGGTGTGGTGTCAGAGGCGGCTAGCGCCTTCCTCCTGCGTCTCTTGTCTTTAAGTGCATCTCTTCTTTGTTCCTCAAACTTGGTGACTGCGTTGAAGATGATGTGGCGCCAGACATCACGGTCCGCAGCCAGGTTTGACCACCATTGGTGGTTAATATGACATGCTGTTAGCGACTTCTTGAGGCAGTCTTTGTAGCGCTTCCTCGGAGCTCCTCTCACTCGGTGACTGGTGGAGAGTTCGCCAAACAGAGCAATATTAGGAAGGCGATGGTTCTCCATTCTGGAGACATTCCCTGCCCATCGGAGGTGGTAGTTCAGTAGCGTGGCTTCAATGCTGGGGATCTCGGCCTGCTCCAAGACTTCAATGTTTGTGACGAAATCACTCCAGTGAATGTTGAGGATGGTGCGGAGACATCGCTGGATGGAAGCGCTCAAGGAGACGGCTGTGAGTGCGGTAAGTGATCCAGGTCTCTGAGCCGTAGAGAAGAGTGGTGAGAACCACGGCCCTGTAGACACTGATCTTTGTTTTGTTCTTCAGGCCACCAGACAGATCACCAAAAACCATGCAAGACAAGACTCTCTTATCTGAGGGTGAGTAATATTGAGGGAGGTGGCTTTATGCCAGGGGATGAGGGGATGAGAGTACTGGTGTCTTGAAGTAGAGGAGATACATGGCTAACTCTATTGGTAAAGGAGAGAAAATAGTAAAGTGATGCCAGAGCATACCCTTAAATTACAGGAAAATGAATGTGTCAGGTACATCTCACGTGACACTGGTCACTATATATACACACACACACACACACACACATCATCATCATCATTCATCATCATTGTTCGACCGTGGTCGAGACAATGGAATTTACCATGCTACGCCAGACTTCACGGTCCATCATAGCATTACAGAGGTCCTGTTGCTGGATGCCTGTATCCCTGGAGATTACATCAGGGTAGGAGAGTGTGCACCCTCTGGTATTGTGAGTAGATGGCTTCCAGAGGAGAAGAGTAGATATTACCTCTTTTTCAGCTCTACAACAATGTCCAGCAAACTGGACTCTCTTACCTTTCACGAGAGATGACACAGGTGGTAGTTTCCCATATATTTGCATTTTGGTTGGATGACGCTTCCACGAGAGATTTTGAGCTCTCATAAGGAGGCGAGTGTAGGTTCCATCCAACCGCCTCTCAAGCTTCTTTGATAACGTCTAGGTTTCTGAGCCATAGAGTAGAATTGGTTCAACTGTGGCGTTGAAGATTTCAAGTTTGAAGTCTCTACTTAGATTTGATGACCAGATCTTATGCATGTCATTACAGGCTGACCAGGCCATACCCTTTCTAGTTAGAAAATCTTTTCCAGATGATGATACGTATGACCCAAGATATTTGTAATCAGAAACACACACACACACATATATATGGCAAAGGTGTAGCTATGTGGTAAGAAGCTTGCTTCTCAACAACATGGTCCCAGGTTCAGTCTAACTGTTCAAGTTGTATAAAAATAGTTATGGTCTGCATCATTCAAAAGAGAAATAAATTCTGCATAATGTGTAAAAGATAGAAATAATTTGTATGGTGTTGGTAACAAAATACTTTGTAAGAAATAGAACTTTTATCAACGTAAGGTGTACTAGCCATCTGAATGTGGCTAGCCACTGGGGGTGGGGTGTTACTGATGCTTTTAGCCCCAGGCGATCAACGTCACCAGATGGACTTTAGACACAATCTCAGTGCCCTTGTGTTATTTGCAAAGGGAGGTCATCCTCCCTCGAAAACCTAAGTGCTACATACGGACTATAGCTTCAAGGTAATTGCCTCTCGTCAATGCATGGTAAACACCGGTTTTCGATGAAGGAGACCCCTTGCAAATAATAATATTTAACGTTTTTCACAGCAACCACTGTCACTGATTTAGAAAAACTGTCTGAAAGCAATAATAAATCTCTGAACGAGATATAAACAGTAACCGCTTGACAACGTAAGGTGTACTAGCCATCTGAATGTGGCTAGCCACTGGGGGTGGGGTGTTACTGATGCTTTTAGCCCCAGGCGATCATCGGTCTTAAATTTACTTTCACCAGTGTGTATATATGTGTGTGTGTGTGTTGTTCCCCACCACTACTTGACAAATGGTGTTGGTGTGTTTGCATCCCCATAACTTAGTGGTTCAACAAAAGGGATGAATAGATTAAGTACCATGCGATGCCTTAAAGAGATTTCTTAGTCAAAGAAATCGACTTCAGGACTTATTCTTTGTAAGTTTAGTACCTATTCTATCGGTCTCTTTTGCTGAACTGCTAAGTTGTGGGGACATAAACACACCAACACTGGTTGTCAAGTAGTGATGGGGAGACAAACACAGACACAAAGACACACCACACAGATATATATATATATTATATATATATATATATATATTATATATATTATTATATATATATGTATATATATATATATATATATATACATACATATACAGGCGCAGGAGGTGGCTGTGTGGTAGTAGCTTGCTAACCAACCACATGGTTCTGGGTTCAGTCCCATGCGTGGCATCTTGGGCAAGTGTCTTCTGCTATAGCCCCGGCTGACCAATGCCCTGTGAGTGGATTTGGTAGACGGAAACTGAAAAAATCCTGTCGGATAATTGTTATATATATGTATGCGTGTGTGTGTTTGTGTGTCTGTGTTTGTCCCCCTAGCATTGTTTGACAACCGATGTTGGTGTGTTTACGTCCACTCACTTTGCGGTTCGGCAAAAGACACCGATAGAATAAATACTGGGCTTCCAAAGAATAAGTCCCGGGGTTGATTTGCTCGACTAAAGGTGGTGCTCCAGCATGGCCGCAGTCAAATGACTGAAATAAGTAAAAGAGAGAGTAAAAGAGTAATATATATATATATATATATATATATATATATTAAATTAGAGACCACCATCACCACCACCATCACCACCACCACCAACACCACCACCACCACCACTATCCCCACCAACACCACCACCAATACCACCACCACCAACACCACCACCACAACCACCACCACCACTATCACCACTACCACCACCACTACCACCACTATCACCACCATGACCACCACCACTATCACCACCACCACCACCACTACCAACACCAATAATGCATAACCACCACCATTATATTAAATTAGAGACAAAACCACTATTAGGCAAATCAAACAATGAAAAAACTAAGCTAATACATATGATTAATTTATATTATTTAAATATATAACAAAATTATTAAAAAAATATTCACTTAGCGGTTCGGCAAAAGAGACCGATAGAATAAGTACTGGGCTTACAAAGAATAAGTCCCGGGGTCGATTTGCTCGGCTAAAGGCGGTGCTCCAGCATGGCCACAGTCAAATGACTGAAACAAGTAAAAGAGTAAAAGAGTAAAAGAGTAATATCACACTACGATCGTTTCATGCCTGCTAACATCTTCAAATTTTTGAGTCGCAGTCATTCATCAGGTGGTTTAAATATTTTTCTTGGAGAGGTTTAAACAATATATATATATATATATATATTATATACGCGAGAAAGAAGCAACATCACCCCACATTACTGTATTGTTAAAACAGTATAGTTTTTTTTTGGTGCATCTAAGTTAGGTACCATATTCAAGTAAATTCATTTAAATTAACTTGAATCTTTATTGCTTTTTAATATATATATATATATATATATATATAAGGCAGAATGGTGTTGGTGTGTTTGCATCCCCATAACTTAGTGGTTCAATAAAAGGGATGAATAGATTAAGTACCAAACTTTAAAAAAAATAAGTCTATTCACATTACTAAAAAAAAAAAAATCCTTAAAGGTGGTGCCCCAGCATGGCCACAGTCAAATGACTAGAATAAATAAAAGATAAAAAGATATAGCATTATCGTTGTTATGATAAGCCTGTTATTACACGGATCCACATGTAGGAACATTATCAAGGAGACAGTAAACAGCTTAACACTGACATCTTAGCTGAATCCACTCTAATCCTAATGGGTTTGATGCTGAGGATGGATGGTGTAGGATGGTATGGAATGATACAGGATGGCTGTCGTTGGTTGCAGGTCGTGGTGGTAGTGGTGGTGGTGGTGGTGGTTGTGGTGGTGGTGGTGGTGGTGGTGGTGGTGGTGGTTATGCGTTATTGTTGTGGGTCGTGTCTGTTGATAGCATTGTTGGTGTTGATGTTATTAATCGTTATATTTTTGTTGTTGTTAACGGTATTTGTGGTGGTGATGGTAGTGGTGATGGTGGGGATGATGGTAGTGGTGGTGTTGGTGTTGGTGGTGTTGGTGGTGGTGATAGTGGTGGGGGTGATAGTGGTGGTGGTGGTTGTGGTGGTGGTGGTGGTGGTGGTGATAGTGGTGGTGTTGATGGTGGTGTTGAAGGTGGTGTTGGTGTTGGTGTTGGTGGTGTTGGTGGTGGTGGTTGGTGGTGATAGTGGTGGTGGTGGTAGTGCTGTTGGTGGTGGTGATAGTGGTGGTGGTGGTGGTGTGGTATTGGTGGTGGTGGTGATAGTGGTGGTGGTGGTGTTGGTGGTTATACATTATTGTTGTTGGTCGTGTCTGTTGAAATCATTGTTGGTGTTGGTGTTATTAATCGTTATATTTTTGTTGTTGCTAATGGTATTGGTGGTGGTGGTGGTGGTGGCAATACATTGTTATTGGCGAGCATGTTACTATATTTGTAAGCCTGGAAGTTTTCATCTGATGGTAATTCATATGCAATGCTTAGCAGATCGAGTACACACACACACACACACACACACACATACGGAGATGGAAAGAAAATATCTCACTTTATACACACACACACACATATACGTGTGTATGTGTGTGTATGTGTTCATGTATGTTTGTGTACGTGTATGTATGTATGTATGGACAAGGACAGCTGCACAAAGAAGTGCTGATCTCTGTGATGAAGTATGATCTTTGGATGTTGGGCCTCATGGAGGCGAGGGCAAGTGACCAACACTGCTGGCGATTTGCAGTGATTCAAAAGACATGTCAAGCTTCGTGAAATTGTAGTCATGGCCAGTGATAGTGACACATAAAAGGCACCTGTGCCAGTGACATGTTAAGGGCACCCAGTACACTCTGTGGCGTTAGACTTGATAGCAAATTATGGAGAGTCAAAGGAGTGGCTGTGTGGTAAGTAGCTTGCTAACCAACCACATGGTTCCGGGTTCAGTCCCACTGCGTGGCACCTTGGGCGAGTGTCTTCTACTATAGCCTCGGGCCGACCAAAGCCTTGTGAGTGGATTGGTAGACGAAACTGAAAGAAGCCCGTCGTATATATATATAGGCGCAGGAGTGGCTGTGTGGTAAGTAGCTTGCTTACCAACCACATGGTTCCGGGTTCAGTCCCACTGCGTGGCACCTTGGGCGAGTGTCTTCTACTATAGCCTCGGGCCGACCAAAGCCTTGTGAGTGGATTTGGTAGACAGAAACAGAAAGAAGCCCGTTGTATATAAGTATATATATATATGTTTGTGCGTGTATAAGTTTGTGTGTCTGTGTTTGTCCCCTCAACATCACTTGACAACCGATGCTGGTGTGTTTACGTCCCTGTCACTTAGCGGTTCAGCAAAAGAGACCGATAGAATAAGTACTAGGCTTACAAAGAATAAGTCCTAGGGTCGACTTGCTCGACTAAAGGCGGTGCTCCGGCATGGCCACAGTCAAATATACATATGTATATTATAAAAATATACATAAGGATATTATTGTCTTCTGGCTGCTATATTTTAGCGTGCTGGTGCCACTTGTAGCACCCTTAATTATTAATATATATATGTGTATATATGTATATGTATATATGATCTATCAGTCACCATGATAGATTGTTAGCCACTACATACATTTTTTTTCTCTCCTTGTTTTTCCTGTGTCCCTTTCTGTAGAAGAGCGTAGGCTCGAAACGTAAAAGACTTTTTCTATTCCTGAGCGTTATACTAATACATCTGTTTGTTTTGTACACCACCTGTCTTCATCTTTTGTTGTTTTTTACGTAAACACTCCCTACATATATATATATACACACACGCTCACACATACACACACACACACACACACACACACGATAGATCGGTAGCCACTACACACATTGTTTTCTCTCCTTGTTTTTTCTGTGTCCCTTTCTGTAGAAGAGCGTAGGCTCGAAATGTAAAAGACTTTTTTCTATTCCTGAGCGTTATACTAATACATCTGTTTGTTTTGTACACCACCTGTCTTCGTCTTTTGTTTTTTTTATAAACTCTCCCTTTATATATATATATATATACACATGCTCACACATATACACACACACGATAGATCATTAGCCACTACACACATTTTTTCTCTGTTTGTTTTTTCTGTGACCCTTTCTGTAGAAGAGCGTAGGCTCGAAACGTAAAAGACTTTTTTCTATTCCTGAGCGTTATACTAATACATCTGTTTGTTTTGTACACCACCTGTCTTCGTCTTTTGTTTTTTTTTGTAAACTTTCCCTATATACTCTTTTTTACTCTTTTACTTGTTTCAGTCATTTGACTGTGGCCATGCTGGAGCACCACCTTTTTTAGTCAAGCAAATCGACCCCAGGACTTATTCTTTGTAAGCCTAGTACTTATTCTATCGGTGCCTTTTGCCGAATCGCTAAGTTACGGGGACGTAAAGACACCAGCATCGGTTGTCAAGCGATGTTGGGGGGACAAACACAGACACACAAATATATACACATACACATACATATACATATATAAACATATATACGACGGGCTTCTTTCAGTTTCCGTCTACCAAATCCACTCACAAGGCTTTGGTCGGCCCGAGGCTATAGTAGAAGACACTGCCCAAGGTGCCAGGCAGTGGGACTGAACCCGGACCATGTGGTTCGTAAGCAAGCTACCTACCACACAGCCACTTCTATGCCTAGATATATATATATATATATATTATATATATATATACATAATACATATATAGAACATATACATTTTCACCCTCATTAAAAAATATATATATATATATATATATATACACACTCACACACACACCACATATATATACTATATATAATATATATATATATATATATATATAGTATGTATATATGCCATTCCTATATGTATATATGTATATATATAATATATATATATATATATATTATATATATATATATTGTATAGATATATATATATATATTATAATATGTATGTATATATATATATATTATATATATATATAAATTTATAAATAAACACCACACACATGCACTCATATACACATACATAATATAAATCATTCAAATAGAATAAGATTATGAGGCAACGGGGAGACAAAGAAACAAGTAATGTTTGGAGTCAGACAAGTGAAAACAAAAAAAAACATAGAAACATAAACCAGAGAATGCAAAAAAAACAAAAAAAAACATTCAAAAAGCCATATAATCAAGGTGAGTGCTCCAGGTGATATTCTTTATAAAAGAACAGAAAAAAAACATATGAAGAGATATAAGGGAAAGAAGAAAAAAATTATATAAGATTGAATTTATGACATCTGTTTATGTATTTATTTATTTTATTTTTTTATTTTATCTAGTTTCAGCTCACGAGCTGCGGCCATGCTGGGGCACCGCCATTAAAGTTGATCTCGGCGGAATTTGAACTCAGAACGTAGCGACAGATGAAATACTGCTAAGAATTTCGCCCGGTGGGCTAACGATTCTGCCAGCTCGCCGCCTGGTATACTCTTTACTCTTTACTCTTTTACTCTTTTACTTGTTTCAGTCATTTGACTGCGGCCATGCTGGAGCACCGCCTTTTAATCGAGCAAATCGACCCCGGGACTTATTCTTTTTGGAAGCCCAGTACTTATTCTATCGGTCTCAAAAAAATGCATTAAAAATGGAAAAAAAATGATGGTAAATTTTTTTTAAATCGTTGACTCATCGTAGACATTTTTAGAGAGTTACTTCCCTTATATAATACCAAAAAATGCATTAAATGGAGAAAAAATGAGGGTAAATTTTTTTTTAAATCGTAGACTCATCAGACATTTTTAGAGAGTTACTTCCCTATATAATAGCGGAAAAATGCATAAAATGGAAAAAAATGAGGAGGGTAAATTTTTTTTAAATCGTAGACTCATCGGGACATTTTAGAGAGTTACTTCCCTTATTAATAGCGAAAAATGCATTAAAATGGAAAAAAATGAGGGTACATTTTTTTTTAAATCGTAGACTCATCAGACATTTTTAGAGAGTTACTTCCCTTATATAATAGCGAAAAATGCATTAAAATGGAAAAAAATGAGGGTAAATTTTTTTTTAAATCGTAGACTCATCAGACATTTTTAGAGAGTTACTTCCCTTATATAATAGCGAAAAATGCATTAAAATGGAAAAAAATGAGGGTAAATTTTTTTTTAAATCGTAGACTCATCAGACATTTTTAGAGAGTTACTTCCCTTATATAATAGCGAAAAATGAATTAAAATGGGAAAAAATGATGGTAAATTTTTTTTTAAATCGTAGACTCATCGTAGATGTGCGCTAATACCCAGAAGGGCTCGATATGAATCACGACTATAAGATACCCGGTTTTGGTTACACTGCATCGCAAAATGTGGGAGTAGTTAGGAATCTAAATCGTAGGAGACAGACACACAACTTCACTTTTATATATCATTTATATTTGGAGTTTATTTTTCTAGGAAAATAAAAATAATGAACAGCTAATCAAAGGATATATATTAGCGACAGAGGTTGTATTAATATTGTAAAGCAATATTTGTCCCCATTTAACTGTAGATGTTCTGTTAGAACAAACCATACTGCCATAGATGCCACGAGAGAAGTGATGCTCTTTTTATTTCACTATCAGGGAGATAAATTCCTTCCACTTCCAGCACTGAGACCACAAGATCACAGGATTTCGACCTTCTTTGGTCTTGTCAGTGATAGACACTCAAATCTTCAGTGATAATGAACTGAACTGAACCATAACTAATCTGCACAGCCTCTGATAACTCACGTATGGTAATTCGATGATTTCACCTCACAGCTCCATGCAAATCTGCGATGTTTTTCTCAGTTCTTCTGGTTGCAGGTCTAGAACATTCGTCCCAAAACAGCCATCTTGGAAACGTCTGAACCACACGTGCACTTGTGTGCAGCTCATACACTCCTCTCCATACACATTCTGCAACCTTGCATAGGCCTCTGAGTAGGTGTCCCCATGACAACTTACTCTGTTATGGTCAATGCAATGATCACACGCTACACACTTTCCTTCCAAGTACTGCTGTAAACATTGAAAGTAGACTATAATGTTAAAACTTACTGCACAGGCACAGCAGAGGTCAAGGTCACGTGATCTTGACCTTTCTTGGACTTGTCAAGGGTGGAGGCTTGACTGACAGGTGTATCAGCGACTCGTCTCCCCACCAGTGATATACAGAAAAACAGTGCCAGAACAGGTGATAGCATCACAATTACAAGTAATGGAATTTTACATTAAAAAAGATTAACCCTTTTCATACCTATTTCTTTATTACCCACAAGGGGCTAAACACAGAGGGGACAAACAAGGACAGAAAAATGGATTAAGTCGATTACATCGACCCCAGTGCGTAACTGGTACTTAATTTATCGACCCCAAAAGGATGAAAGGCAAAGTCGACCTTGGTGGAATTTGAACTCAGAACGTAGCGGCAGATGAAATACCTATTTCTTTACTACCCACAAGGGGCTAAACACAGAGGGGACAAACAAGGACAGACATAGGTATTAAGTCGATTACATCGACCCCAGTGCGTAACTGGTACTTAATTTATCGACCCTGAAAGGATGAGAGTTAAAGTCGACCTTGGTGGAACTTGAACTCAGAACGTAGCGGCAGATGAAATACCTATTTCTTTACTACCCACAAGGGGCTAAACACAGAGGGGACAAACAAGGACAGAAGAACGGATTAAGTCGATTACATCGACCCCAGTGCGCAACTGGTACTTAATTTATCGACCCCAAAAGGATGAAAGGCAAAGTCGACCTCGGCGGAATTTGAACTTAGAACGTAGCGGCAGATGAAATACCTATTTCTTTATTGCCCACAAGGGGCTAAACATAGAGGGAACAAACAAGGACAGCCAAACGGATTAAGTCAATTACATCGACCCCAGTGCATAACTGGTACTTATTTAATCGACCCCGAAAGGATGAAAGGCAAAGTCGACCTTGGCGGAATTTGAACTCAGAACGTAGCAGCAGATGAAATACCTATTTCTTTACTACCCACAAGGGGCTAAACATAGAAGGGACAAACAAGGACAGACAAACGGATTAAGTCGATTACATCGACCCCAGTGCGTAACTGGTAATTTATTTATCGACCCCGAAAGGATGAAAGGCAAAGTCGACCTCAGCGGAATTTGAACTCAGAACGTAACGGCAGACGAAATACCACTAGGCACTTCGCCCGGCGTGCTAATGTTTCTGCCAGCTTGCCGCCTTTTCATACCAATCAACCAAGGACTGCTCCTGGTTCTATAATATTTTTTGTTTATTTTAAAGTGATTGAAATTAAAACCTTTCATCAAAATTGTGAGTCAATTTAGGTTCCAAACACCAGGTTAATAACGTTGGAATTATTTTACAGAGTTCTTCATTATTTTCATAATGAATAGAAACAAAAGACAGAAATAGGGTAACATAAAGTTTAACTCTTTCGTTACTGTATTTATTTTAAGACGCTTTGTGTTTCTTTCAATTAATTTTAGATATAACAAAGAATTTAGTAAAATAACTTAGTTATCATTCAGCTAGTGTTAGGAACATAAATTGTGACTAAGGTTTGGTGGAAGATTTTAATTCAGAACTTATAAAAACAAGACATTTGTACTACAGAGACAGGAGTGGTTTCAACCAGGTTGGTACAAAAAAGGGTTAAGAATTGTTTCTCTATTGTATATTTCAACCCTTTTGTTACCATATTTCTGTTGAGATGCTCTGCGCTTTTTTCAATTAATTTTAAATATAACAAAGAATTTAGTAAAATAACTTAGTTATCATTAAGCTAGTGTTAGGAACATAAATTGTGACTAAGGTTTGGTGGAAGATTTTAATTCAGAACTTATGAAAACAAGACATTTTACCACAGAGCCAGATGTAGTTTTAACCAGGATGGTACCAAAAAGGGTTAAGAATTGTTTCTCTATTATATATTTCAACCCTTTTGTTACCATATTTCTGTTGAGATGCTCTGTGTTTCTTTCAATTACTTTAAATATAACAAAGAATTTAGTAAAAGAACTTGGTTATCATTAAACTAATGTTAGAAACATAAATTGAGACTAAGGTTTGATGGAAGATTTTAATTCAAAACTTACGAAAATAAGACATTTTTACTCAGAGCCAGAGGTGGTTTCAGCCGGTTGGTAAGGAAAGGGTTAATTGTAACTGAATTCGTTTTGGGGATGAGTGATGGAACTCGCGGTCTTTCTTTTCAATCACAAACAATCTAGCCACAGAGTCATTTATGTTTCAGAAAAGAATTGTGGAAGACAGATATCTCCATAATTAATGAAAATCTAGCAAGGTGAGATGTTAGATTCAGTGGAACAGTAATGAAGTATGTGTGTGTGTGTGTGTGTATGTGTGTGTGTATGTGTGTGTGTGTGTGTGTGTGTATCATCATCATCATCGTTTAACGTCCGCTTTCCATGCTAGCATGGGTTGGATGGTTCGACCGGTGTCTTAGAAGCCAGGAGGCTGAATCAGGCCCAGTCTGATCTGGCAATGTTTCTACGGCTGGATACCCTTCCAAACGCCAACCACTCCATGAGTGTAGTGGGTGTTTTTTACGTGCCACCGGCACAGGTGCCAGACGGGGCTGGTAACGGCCACGATTGGGTGGTGCTTTTTATGTGCCACCGGCACAGGTGCCAGACGGGGATGGCAACAGCCACGATCGGGTGGTGCTTTTTACATGCCACCGGCACAGGTGCCAGACGGGACTGGCAACGGCCACGATCGGGTGGTGCTTTTTACATGCCACTGGCACAGGTGCCAGACGGGGCTGGCAACAGCCATGATTGGGTGGTGCTTTTTACATGCCACTGGCACAGGTGCCAGACGGGACTGGCAATGGCCACGATCGGATGGTGCTTTATACATGCCACCGGCACAGGTGCCAGATGGGGCTGGCAATGGCCACGATCGGGTGGTGCTTTTTACATGCCACCGGCACAGGTGCCAGACGGGGCTGGCAATGGCCACGGTCAGATGGTGCTTTTTAGAGTTCTTCATTATTTTCGTAATGAATAGAAACAAAAGACAGAAATAGGGTAACATAAAGTTTAATTCTGACTGAATTCGTTTTGGGGATGAGTGATGGAACTCGCGGTCTTTCTTTTCAATCACAAACAATCTAGCCACAGAGTCATTTATGTTTCAGAAAAGAATTGTGGAAGACAGATATCTCCATAATTAATGAAAATCTAGCAAGGTGAGATGTTAGATTCAGTGGAACAGTAATGAAGTATGTGTGTGTGTGTGTGTGTATGTGTGTGTGTATGTGTGTGTGTATGCATGTGTGTGTGTATGTGTGTGTGCATGTATGTGTGTGCATGCGTGTATGTGTGTATGTGTGTGTGTGTGTGTGTGTGTGTGTGCATGCATGTATATGTGTGTATGTGTGTGTGCGTGCATTCGTGAGTGTGTGTATGTGTGTGTGTGTGTGTATGTGTGTGTGCATGCGTGTGTATGTGTGTGCGCATGTGTGTGTGTGTATGTGTGTGTGCATGTATGTGTGTGTGCATGTGTGTGTCTGCATGTGTGTGTGTGTGTGTATGTGTGTGTGTGCATGCGTGTGTATGTGTGTGCGCATGTGTGTGTGTGTATGTGTGTGTGCATGTATGTGTGTGCATGCGTGTATGTGTGTGTGCATGTGTGTGCATGTGTGTGTCTGTGTGTCCGTGTGTGTGCACACAGACATATCTCATTAGACTTAGTGCCACTTACCATGTGGTTGCAGCACAGAAATGTTTCTTTATTTAGAATTCTCCAGTCGTTGATAAAATCAAAATATTGCTTTCCAGAGCCTGCCTTGAAACGGTTCTATTTTACAGTTATGAGGTTTGTTCAACAACAAAAACAACAACAACAAAAACAAAAACAAAAACAAAAACATCGGCACAATGGTTGTCAGTCATTTAAACTTTGTCGTTCACTGGGAATCAAGTAAAACTTTTACTAATGCATTGCGCAGCAAGTTAAGAAAAAAAAAAATTAATATAACAAAAAGATAAAACTTGAGAAGTCAAATCTTTGAAAAGTTAAAACATTTTTTAAGTTGAAAGCTTTAAAAATTGTAAACTTTGTGAGTTAAACACTTTGAAAGTTAAAATCTTTGTCAGTTAAAAAAGAAAAAAACTCTATAAGTTAACGTTTTGTAAGTTAAAAACTTTTTATGTTAGAATCTTAGAAAGTCAAAAACTTTGAATGCTGAAAATCTTTAGAAGTTATAAATTTTGAGAGATACTCTTTTTACTCTTTTACTTGTTTCAGTCATTTGACTGCAGCCATGCTGGAGCACCGCCTTTAGTCGAGCAACTCGACGCCGGAACTTATTCTTTTTGTAAGCCCAGTACTTATTCTATCGGTCTCTTTTTGCCGAACCCCTAAGTAACGGGGACGTAAACACACCAGCATCGGTTGTCAAGCAATGCTAGGGGAACAAACACAGACACACAAACACACACACATACATATATATATATATATACATATATACGACAGGCTTCTTTCAGTTTCCGTCTACCAAATCCACTCACAAGGCTTTGGTCGGCCCGAGGCTATAGCAGAAGTCACTTGCCCAAGATGCCACGCAGTGGGACTGAACCCGGAACCATGTGGTTGGTTAGCAAGCTACTTACCACACAGTCACTCCTGCGCTTTGTTAGTTAAAAAAAAAACTTTTTATGTCAGAATCTTAGAAAGTCAAAAACTTTGAATGCTGAAAATCTTTAGAAGTTATAAATTTTGAGAGATGTAAATTTATAAAAAAATTTAGAAAACCATTGCCTATTTTGTTTTATTAATTATACTCATGAAGAACAAAATTATAAAACGATACATTTTTCTAGCATCTCAAAACATTTCTAAAGCTTTAAATTTAATTTTTTTGAATTATGGATTACACTTGGATACCTCTTAAAGTGTTTGTATGATCCATGATAAGCCATTTCAGAACCACCACACTAGCAGAAGAGCTTAATGCTACATGTCACTTGCTTTTGATTTACAGTTGAAGTTTGTTGTTAAAATCATAATCATCATCATCAATATCATCATCATTTAATATCTGCTGTCCATGCTGGCATGGGTTGGACAGTTTGACCAGGGTTGGCGAGCTGGAAGGCTGCATCAGACTCCAGTCTGATTTAGCATGGTTTTCTATGACTGGATGCCCTTCCTAAAGCCAACCACTCCGAGAGTGTAATGGGTGCTTTTACATGCCATCAGCACAGGTACCTATTTCTTTACTACCCACAAGGGGCTAAACACAGAGAGGACAAACAAGGACAGATAAACGGATTAAGTCGATTATATCGACCCCAGTATGCAACTGGTACTTATTTAATCGACCCCGAAAGGATGAAAGGCAAAGTCGACCTCGGCAGAATTTGAACTCAGAACGTAACGGCAGACGAAATACCTATTTCTTTATTACCCACAAGGGGATAAACACAGAGAGGACAAACAAGGACAGACAAACGGATTAGGTCGATTATATCGGCCCCAGTGCATAACTGGTACTTATTTAATTGACCCCGAAAGGATGAAAGGCAAAGTCGACCTCGGCGGAATTTGAACTCAGATTGTAACGGCAGACGAAATATCTATTTCTTTACTACCCACAAGGGGATAAACACAGAAGGGACAAACAAGGACAGACAAACGGATTAAGTCGATTATATCGACAACCCTGTATGCAACTGGTACTTATTTAATTGACCCCGAAAGGATGAAAGGCAAAGTCGACCTCAGCGGAATTTGAACTCAGAACATAACGGCAGACGAAATACCGCTAAGCATTTCGCCCGGCATGCTAACGATTCTGCCAGCTCGCCGCCTTAAGCACAGGTACCATTTGCATGACACCAGTATCTGTCACGACTGCGATTTTGCTCAACTTAATGAGTCTTCCTCTCAAGCATGACATAATGCCAAAGGTCTCGGTCTTTGCCTCTCAGAGGCCCAAAACTCAAAAGGAACTGAGCCACTTTGCCTCCATGAGGCCCAATGCTCAAAAGGTACTCATCATGTACTACCAGCTCGGTTACCACTTACATGACACCAGCATCAGTCACGACTATGATTTCACTTTGGCTTGATGGGTCTTCAAAAGCACAGCATATCGCCAAACGTCTCAGTCACTAGACATTGCCTCTGTGTAGCCCAAAGTTAAAAAATCATGCTTCATCACTTCATCCCATATCTTTCTGGGTCTACCTCTACCACAGGTTCCCTCCACAGTTAGAGATCGGCATTTCTTTACACAGCTCTCCTCGTCCATATGTATTACATGATCATACCAGCACAGTCGTCTCTCTTGCACACCACATCTGATGCCTCTTATGCCTAATTTTTCTCTCAAGATGCTTACACTCTGCTGAACATGTATACTGACGTTGTACATCCAGCGAAGCATACTGGCTTCATTTCTTTCAAGCCTACACATGTCCTTGGCTGTCACAGCCCGTGTTTCAATACCTATTTCTTTACTACCCACAAGGGGCTAAACACAGAGAGGACAAACAAGGACAGATAAATGGATTAAGTTGATTATATCGACCCCAGTGTGTAACTGGTTCTTAATTTATCGACCACGAAAGGATGAAAGGCAAAGTCGACCTCGGTGGAATTTGAACTCAGAACGTAGTGGCAGACGAAATACCTATTTCTTTACTACCCACAAGGGGTTAAACACAGATGGGAAAAACAAGGACAGGCAAACGGATTAAGTCGATTATATCGACCCCAGTGCGTAACTGGTTCTTAATTTATCGACCCCGAAAGGATGAAAGGCAAAGTCGACCTCGGCGGAATTTGAACTCAGAACGTAATGGCAGACGAAATACCGCTAAGCATTCCGCCCGGTGTGCTAACGATTCTGCCAGCTCACCACCCATGTTTCAATACCATATAGCATAGCTGTTTGCACAAAGGCATCATACATCTGCAGAAAGGAAATGAAAGTATGAATTATCTCTTACGGGAATGTAGTAAGCTAACGCTAAGAGAGTATAAAAGCAAGCATGACTACGTAGGTAAAAGAGTGTATTGGAATGTGAGACAAGTGTGTGGATTTGAAATAATATAAAAATGGTATGAACATGAATAGTGGAGGTGCGTGGCTTAGTGGTTAGGGTGTCAGCATCATGATCCTAAGATTGTGGTTTCGATTCCTGGACCGGGCGACGCATTGTGTTCTTGAGCAAAACACTTCATTTCACGTTGCTCCAGTCCACTCAGCTGGCAGAAATGAGTAACGCTGCGATGGACCGGCGTCCCGTCCAGCTGGGGAACACATACGCCATTGAAACCAGGAAACTGGGCCCATGAGCCTAGCTGGGCTTTAAAAGGGCACATTTATTTGTGGAGGCACGTGGCTTAGTGGTTAGGGTGTCAGCATCATGATCATAAGGTTGTGGTTTCGATTCCTGGACCGGGCGACGTGTTGTGTTCTTGAGCAATACACTTCATTTCACGTTGCTCCAGTCCACTCAGCTGGCAGAAATGAGTAACGCTGCGATGGACTGGCGTCCCGTCCAGCTGGGGAACACATACGCCATTGAAACCAGGAAACTGGGCCCATGAGCCTAGCGGGCTTTAAAAGGGCACATTTATTTATTTTTATTTTATGAACATGAATCAGAGGTTGTGGCAGTAAATAAGAATTATAGGATTTAGTGGGACTTCTCCATAACAACTGGCCATATTATTGAAGCAAGAAGTCCAGATATGATTATAGAGAACAAAATAAACAAACAATATAAGATCATTGACTTTGCAATTCCATATGAGAACAGTGATGAGACCAAAGAAATTTTAAAAATCGGAAAATATCAGGATCTAACTTGAGAGTTGAAAAGATTGCGGAAGACTAAGACAAGAATTATTCCAGTGGTAATTGGTGTTTGGTGCACTTGGCACAACAACCAAAATGCTACCTATGGGATGAAAATATATTGGAAATGAGACTCATATTCTTGACTTGAAGACATGTGCCATGCTGTATTCTGCTAGAATCAGGAGGCGCAATGGCCCAGTGATTAGGGCAGCGGACTCGCGGTCATAGGATCGCGGTTTCGATTCCCAGACCGGGCGTTGTGAGTGTTCATTGAGCGAAAACACCTAAAGCTCCACGATGCTCCGGCAGGGGATGGTGGTGATCCCTGCTGTACTCTTTTGTCTGCCGGTCGTAGGATCGCGGTTTTTTCGATTCCAGACCGGGCGTTGTGAGTGTTCATTGAGCGAAAACACCTAAAGCTCCACGAGGCTCGGCAGGGGATGGTGGTGATCCTGCTGTACTTTTCACCACAACTTTCTCTCCACTCTTACTTCGATTCCGAGACGGGGGCGTTGTGAGTGTTTATTGAGCGAAAACACCTAAAGCTCCACGATGCTCCAGCAGGGGATGGTGGTGATCCCTGCTGTACCTTTCACACCAACTTTCTCTCACTCTTACTTCGATTCCCAGACCGGGCGTTGTGAGTGTTTATTGAGCGAAAACACCTAAAGCTCCATGAGGCTCCGGCAGGGGATGGTGGTGATCCCTGCTGTACTCTTTCACCACAACTTTCTCTCACTCTTTCTTCCTGTTTCTGTTGTACCTTGTATTTCAAAGGGCCGGCCTTGTCACTCTCTGTGTCACGCTGAATATCCCCCGAGGACTACGTTAAGGGTACACGTGTTTGTGGGGTGCTCAGCCACTTGCACATTAATTTCACGAGCTGGCTGTTCCGTTGATCGGATCAACCGGAACCCTCGTCGTTGTAACCGACGGAGTGCTTCTTTCTTTCTTCTGCTAGAATCCTAAGAAAGACTCTTGAGATTTGAGGAGACTTGCCACCAAATTGCAAGACAACATTCCAAAATAAATTAGCTTTTGAAAAAAAAAAAAATAATAATAGGCTGATCGCTACCTAACTCAGATATCAGGAAACTCCAAAATGGCAGAAATTCAAAAGATAGTGCTCATGGGAACTGCTCATATCCTACGCAAAATACTTTCTATGCAATCTCAAGTTTTGAAACAAACATAATTTTCGTTTTTTTTTTTAAATTTATTTATTTATTTATTTATTTATTTTTTTAGACATTCACTAGTACAACACTAAATACAAAACCAAATATATGGGACACTAGACATAACAACAACACAAACTTCCAACCTGTTGTCTCTTGAGGTCTCTGGGTGAGACTTGGAGCCAACTTGTACAAATATAAAGCAAAAGTCAAACATAGAATAATAATATAATATAATAATAATAATAATAATAATAACAACATTTATTATTTCATTCAAAAGTAAGAAATATAAGATGTAGGATTTTAGCATTTAGACAGAGTAATAGAAACTAGAAGGTCTGATCTATTAGTAGAAGACAAAGAGAATAAACAGTGCCAGATAATTGATTTTACTGTCCCAAATGATAAGAAAGGTAATATGTGAGGTATGGAGAAAATAACAAAGTATCAGGACCTAACCATTGAGTTATAGAGGTTATAGAAAGTACAGGTAGAATATGTCCCTGTAGTAATAAATGCATTAGGAACTATCACTAAAGATTTGAACAAATGGATTGAGGAAATACGTATAAAACCCTAGCCACTCGTTTGCCACTGTAAGTTGGCAGAAGCACCCACTCCTGTGTCCCTAGTGCCACAGTGGAGTGGTTCATCGCTTCCTGCTCACTAGCGAACCTCACCTCAAACGTGCCACATCTCCCTCTTGTGCAGAATGTTGTGAGGCCCTTCACCTCCTTCAAACACTCTTCCATGGCTTCCACTGTGGCTACCTCTATTTCCTTCGGTGATGTGGACAACACTCTAATTACCGCCATCTGCCTTGCTATGCCAGCTGTCAAATTTTCTGGCAGGGTCAACCTCAAACAGGTTCCCCACTCCTGACTAGTCTGTTGAACTCCTTTAAGCTCCCCTATGGGAGACCTTCAACAATGTGACCCATGTCCAACAGGGATCAAAAATAATTAAATCAAACAGGAGTGGCTGTGTGGTAAGTAGCTTGCTTACGAAACACATGGTTCTGGGTTCAATTCCACTGCGTGGCACCTTTGGTTAGTGTCTTCTACTATAAACTCAGGCCGACCAAAGCCTTGTGAGTGGATTTGGTAGACGGAAACTGAAAGAAGCCCGTCGTATATATATATATATATATGCATGTGTGTGTTTGTGTGTCTGTGTTTGTCCCCCTAGCATTGTTTGACAACCGATGCTGGTGTGTTTACGTCCCCGTTACTTAGCAGTTCAGCAAAAAGAGACTGATAAAATAAGTACTAGGCTTACAAAGAATAAGTCCTGGGGTCGATTTGATCGACTAAAGGCGGTGCTCCAGCATGGCCACAGTCAAATGACTGAAACAAGTGAAAAGAGTAAAAGAGAGAGTAAACAGCAGAACTAGCATGAACAACCTCACTCACTCAGACTGCTACAATTTATATGTATATAGATATAGTGGTCCAGTCCATTCTTGCAAAGGGGTGTTGTACTCGCACACAACAATTATTGAGCTGGCAGAATTGTTAGCATGCCTGGCAAAATGCTTAGTGGTATTTCATCCATCTGTATGTTCTGAGTTCAAATTCCACTGGGATCAACTTTGCTTTTCATCGTTTCGGGGTCAATAAAATAAGTACCTATTTCTTTACTGCCCACAAGGGGCTACACACAGAGGGGACAAACAAGGACAGACAAACAGATTAAGTCGATTATATCGACCCCAGTGCGTAACTGGTCCTTATTTAATCGACCCCGAAAGGATGAAAGGCAAAGTCGACATCGGCGGAATTTGAACTCATAACGTAACGGCAGACGAAATATCTATTTCTTTATTACCCACAAGGGGCTAAACATAGAGTGGACAAACAAGGACAGACATAGGTATTAAGTCGATTACATCGACCCCAGTGCGTAACTGGTGCTTAATTTATCGACCCCGAAAGGATGAAAGGCAAAGTCGACCTCGGCGGAATTTGAACTCACAACGTAACGGCAGACGAAATACCGCTAAGCATTTCGCCCGGCGTGCTAACGTTTCTGCCAGCTTGCCTCCTTAATAAAATAAAATAAGTACCAGTTGAGCATGCGTTGATGTAATTAACTGACCCCAACTCCCTCGAAATTGCTGGCCTTGCGCCAAAATTTGAAATCAATACATTACAAGCTATTATTCATAGCAGTATTCAGTATGAAATAATTGTCAAAGTGATTTATTTATGAATTCTTCAAAGCTTCTACATTTGTATTCTAAAAATATGAATATTAAAACTTTACACTTCTGCTACATTATCAATGCTGTGTCCAACCTCTCTCTATAAGAATGTGAGACAATTCTCCGAAATGCCTCATATATTTCCATTATAACCATCAAGCCAGAGAAGTTTATATGCTGGAGGAGATTTGTAGAAGCCATACATTTCGCCAGTTAATATGAAGCAAGCTTCAAGTGATGCTAGATTTATTAGTGTGAAACAACTGACAAAGGTACTGATTATTATGGGTAACAGTACACAAATTTTATTTTGTTTGTAATTGTCCCTTCGGTGAGAGCATCAAAATGTTGCTTTTCAGTGACTGCATTGAAACCAGACTGTTTAATAGTCATGAGTTCTAGACAATGGCAGAAATATTAGCTCAAGGGTTCTCAATAATTGTATGCTTTAACCCTTTCATTACTGTATTTCTGTTGAGATGCTCTGTGTTTCTTTCAATTACTTTAAATATTACAAAGACTTTAGTAAAATAACTTGGTTATCATTAAGCTAGAGTTAGGAACATAAATTGTGACTAAGGTTTGGTGGGAGATTTTAATTCAAAACTTATGAAAACAAGACAGAGCCAGAGGTGGTTTTAACCAGGTTGGTACCAAAAAGGATTAAGAATTGTTTCTCTATTATATATTTCAACCCTTTTGTTACCATATTTCTGTTGAGATGCTCTGTGTTTCTTCCAATTAATTTTAAATATAGCAAAGAATTTAGTAAAAAAACTTAGTTATCATTAAGCTAGTGTTAGGAACATAAATTGTGACTAAGGTTTGGTGGAAGATTTTAATTCAAAACTTAAGAAAACAAGACATTTTATCACAGAGCCAGAGGTGGTTTCAACCAGGTTGGTACCAAAAAGGGTTAAGAATTGTTTCTCTATTATATATTTCAACCCTTTTGTTACCATATTTCTGTTGAGATGCTCTGTGCTTTTTTCAATTAATTTTAAATAAAACACAGACTTTAGTAAAATAACTTAGTTACTATTAAGCTAGTGTTAGGAACAAAAATTGTGACTAAGGTTTGGTGGAAGATTTTAATTCAAAACTTATAGAAACAAGACATTTGTACTTAGAGCTAGAGCCAGTTTCAGCCGGGTTGGTATCAAAAGGGTTAAGGCACACTTGGGATTTGCTTTCTCTTACCTTCTACTTGTTTCAGCCATTAGACTGCAGCCATGCTGGAGCACTGCCTTACTGAACGAATTCACCCCAGTGCTTTTCATTTTAAGCTCAGTACTTATTCTATCGATCCCTTTTGTCAAACTGTTAAGTTACAAGGACATAAACACACCAACTATCAAGCAATGGTGAGGACAAATACACACACACACATATAACGGGATTCTGGCAGTTTTTACCAAATCCACTCACAAGGCTTTGGTTGGCCTGAGGCTATGGTAGAAGACACTTGCCCAAGTTGCCACACAGAGAGACTGAACCCAGAACCATGTTGTTGGGAAGAAAGCTTCTTACCACTCAGCCAGATACTTTGCATGGTAAGATTAAAAAGAAAAAAAAAATTAAGGTTAAAAAATTAGATTGAATGTTGAGATCTAATGTATACAGCTATAAATACACACACACACACATATATATATATATATTTTTTTTTCTCTTTTACTCTCTTTTACTTGTTTCAGTCATTTGACTGCAGCCATGCTGGAGCACCACCTTTAGTCGAGCAAATCGACCCCGGGACTTATTCTTTGTTAGCTCTTTTTGCTGAACCGCTAAGTGATGGGGACGTAAACACGTCAGCATCAGTTGTCAAGCATTGCTAGGGGAACAAACACAGACACACAAACTGTGTAAAGGGGTTCCTACCCCCTCGTAGACACACAAACACACGCACATACATATATATATATATATATATACATATATACGACAGGCTTCTTTCAGTTTCCGTCTACCAAATCCACTCACAAGGCATTGGTCGGCCCGGGGCTATAGCAGAAGACACTTGCCCAAGATGCCACGCAGTGGGACTGAACCTGGAACCATGTGGTTGGTTAGTAAGCTACTTACCACACAGCCACTCCTGCGCCTATATATATGTACATAACATATATATATTATATGTATGTATGTATGCTTGTATATATGTGAGATAATAGTTTCACTTTAGTAGTTTCAGCATTAAAGTGAAACTATCAAAGTGAAAGTATCTGACATTACAATAGGGAGATGTTATTGTTTCACTTTTGACACATAATACTGAAAGAGTGGAGAAGATATGATATTGCTCTGGGCTCGCACTAGGCAAGAAGTCAAAAAATATTTTGGCCTATGACACTACATAGACCCTAAGTAAGGCATGAGTAAAATTTGAATGAAATTGGTTGTGTAGTTCTCAAGCTTTAGGGATTCACACAGAGACACAGACAGACAGACACACATTCTCATCTTTATATTTATGTATATGTATGTATCTATCTATCTATCTATCTATCTATCTATCTATCTATCTATCTATCTATCTATCTATCTATCTATCTATCTATCTATCTATCTATCTATCTATCTATCTATCTACTATATATATATATATATCTATATATATGTATATATATACACACACACAGATACATATACATGTATACACATATATATACACACACCCATACATATACACACTTTTGGCAACACATGCATACACACTGACATACAAACACACACATACACATACACACATGTACGCATACGTACACAGTGTTTGCCTTCAATGATTTATTGTAGCAGAAGATGCGTATTCATGTGTACACATTTCCACAATCGTGTGCATAGCTACACGTAAGCGAGTGTGTGCATGTGTGTATGTGCACCTTTTGCAGCTATATGGTGCATAACACTCTAAGTGCACTTACAGTTGTATAACAGATTTGATATGTAATATCCGACAATCTATCTGTTTATCTCTCTGAGCATCTAGATAGTTTTCTATGTATCTTTGCAGATACGTGTGAGGGATAGAGTGTTTGTGTTTATATGTATGTATATATATATATATATATAGATAAATATATATATACATATATATATACATATATATACATATATATATATACACATATATATATATATACATACATATACATATATGCATATATATATACATATATATATATACACATATATACATACATATATATATACATATATATACATATATATATATATATTATATACATACACGTGTATGTACTATATGGATATATATATTGTATTATATATATATATAGATGTGTGTATATATATATGCGTATGTGTATCATATTATACATTATATACATTATAGTATAATATGTACACATATATGTTATATATAATATATATATATATATATATATATATATAACATGTGTTTTGTGCATGTATGTATATATATACATATATACATATAATATATATCTATATATATATATATATATATATAATATATATACACATATATATATATATATAATATATATATATACCCATACACATTTTTATTTCACTCCTAATTTCATCCATCATGATAGGAAGATTTCGACTTCCCATCTTGTCCCTCAACTTAATTTTTCTCTCTTTCTCTCCCCCCCCCCTCCACCTCTATCTCATTCCTTCTCTCTGTCTATCCCCCGCCCCTTGCTTCCCCCTCTGCCACAAACACATTTGCATGCTCTTCTCTCCTCCTCCCTTCCCTTCCCTCCCTCTGCATACATCTCTTGTTCGTTTTTCCTTCCCCCACTCCTCGTCTGTCTCTCTCTCTTTTCCGGCTGTTTCCAGTGAGCTGAGGAATCTGATTTAATAGCTGAAGCTATGTAAATATCCAGCTAATGGAAACACATGTGCAAACACACCAGAGAGCTAGGGAGCCTCTACTAGGCCCCCTTTAGCTGTTAGAAATAGCAACAGAATTTCTTTAATATATATATATATATATATATTATATAGGCGTAGGAGTGGCTGTGTGGTAAGTAGCTTGCTTACCGACCACATTGTTCCGGGTTCAGTCCCACTGCGTGGCACCTTGGGCAAGTGTCTTCTACTATAGCCTCAGGCTGACCAAAGCCTTGTGAGTGGATTTGGTAGACGGAAACTGAAAGAAGCCTGTGGTGTGTGTGTGTATATATTTATATATTTATATAGGCGTAGGAGTGGCTGTGTGGTAAGTAGCTTGCTTACCAACCACATGGTTCCGGGTTCAACCCCACGCATAGCACCTTGGGCAAGTGTCTTCTACTATAGCCTTGGACCGACTAAATATGATAGAGAATGAGGATGCCCTGGGAGGGGTATATGTCTAAATATGATAGAGAATGAGGGTACCCCAGGAGGGGTATATGTCTAAATATGATAGAGAATGAGGGTGCCCCAGGAGGGGTATATGTCTAAATATGATAGACAATGAGGGAGCCCCAGCAGGGCTATATGTCTAAATATGATAGAGATTGAGGGTACTCCAGGAGGGGTATATGTCTAAATATGATAGAGAATGAGGATGCCCCAGGAGGGCTATATGTCTAAATATGATAGAGAATGAGGGTGCCCCAGGAGGGGTATATGTCTTAATATGATAGAGAATGAGGGTGCCCCAGGAGGGGTATATGTCTAAATATGATAGACAATGAGGGTGCCTCAGCAGGGCTATATGTCTAAATATGATAGACAATGAGGCTGTCTACATGTAGTCACCTGACATGCTAGAAAGAGCAACTGAGTCTCTCTCAAATATCACACCATACTGTATTAAAAAAAAGGAGGAAAACACTGTATCTGTCATAAGTTATACCTGAAGAAGAAAACATGATGATCATGGCTGGAATGCCTTTAACAACATTTCCTCTGAATCAGGTATTGCCACTGACAACATAATTGATATTCTTAAGACGTATATGACATTTAAGCATTATTTACAAATGATTGACACTAGTGTCTCGTCTGATTTGCTCACTTCCTAAAGGTTAGTGGCAATATGTATGCGTGTGTGTATGTGTGTGTGTGTGTGTGTGGTGTGTGTGTGTGTGTAGATGGTAAAGTAATGTAGGTATATATCATCATTATCATCATCATCATCATCATCATCATCATCATTATCATCATCATCATTATTATCATCATCATTTAGCATCTGATTTCCATGCTGGCATGGGTTAGACCAGCGTTTCTCAACTGGGGTTCTCCAGAACCCTAGGGTTCTGCAAAAGGTTCCTAGGGGTTCCATGAAAAAGAGTGAGATAAGCTAATGCTAATTTCACGATCGTAATATTACTATACATGCACAACATATTATTGTAATATTACAATATATATATATATATATATATATATATATACATATATACATCTAATATAGGATAAGATTTTTCGAAAAAAATTTTATCAATGGGCAGCATATTAAAAAATACCTTTAAAGGTCAAATTTATAAACAACTTATAAACAAGGGCAAAAGAAAAAAATTCTAATGCCAAATATGCTGAAACTAGACACATTGTCCATAACCATATAATTTATCACAATAAGTATGTTACTCAAACAAAGCTGACAGAAATTTCTAAAAAGTGTTTGCTTCTTCCATGGGTATAAGTAAGTATTTCATTTATTTCTTTGCCGCATTTATCACCGACGAAGGGAAGGTTCTTATGAACTAACTCTGAAATCGGGTCTGATATGGTAATAACGGAATTTTTTAGAAATTTCTGTCGGCTTTCTTTGAGTAACTTGCTTATTGTGATAAATTATATGGTTATGGACAATGTGTCTAGTTTCAGCATATTTGGCATTAAAAATTTTTTCTTTTGCCCTTGTTTATAAGTTGAATATATATATATATATATATATATAATATATTATATATAGTATTTACCATGTGAACTACAATGAAAAAATATGAGAAAGATGTGGTATATAAATATTTTTTTGTTCAGGGGTCCTTTGAGACATGTAATTTGTTTTAAGGGTTATGCAAGGGGAAAAAAGGTTGAGAAACTGGGTTAGACAGTTTGGCTGAAACTAGTAAGCCAGAGAGCTGTACCAGGCTCCAGTCTGATTTTGGCCTGGTTTCTACAGCTGGATGCCTTTCCTAATGCCAACCACTCTAAGAGTGTAGTGGGCACCTTTTATGTGTCACTGGCATGGGTGCATTTTACGTGTCACTGGCATGGTCCACGATTATGATTTCACTTGGTTTGATGAGTCTTCTCAAGCGTAGCAAATCACCAAATGCCTAGATTATTTGTCATCACCTTTGCGAGACCCAGCACCTGAAGACCATGCTTCACTGGCTTATCCCATGTCTTCTTGGGTCTACTGCTTCCACAGGTTCCCTCCACAGTTAGAGATTGGCTCTTTTTTACACAGCTGTATCTTTTATATAATTTATCTGTTTCGGTCATTAGACTGCGGCCATGCTGGGGCATCATCTTGAAAAACTTTTAGCTGAATGAATTGTCCCCAGTACTTATATTTTTTAAGTCAGGAACTTATTCTATCAGTCCCTTTTGTCAAACCACTAAGTTATGGGGATGTAAACACACTAACACCAGTTGTCAAGTGGTGGTTGTGGGGGGGGGGGGGACAAACACACACACACACACAATGGGCTTCTTTCAGTTTCTGTCTACCAAATCTACTTACAAGGTTTTAGTCATCTTGGAGCTGTAGAAGACACTTGCCTAAGGTGCAACAAAGCAGGACTGAACCTGGAGCCATGTGGTTGGAAAGCAAACCTCTTACCACACAACCACACCTGAGCTTGAAATTATATATACATGTGTGTGTGTGTCTTTGTGTGTGTGTGTGTGTGTGTGTGTGTGTGTGTGTGTGTGTGCACGTGTGTGTGTGTTTTGTGTATAAGTGTAGAATAGTTAAATGGTTTAGAATTTTGGTTCGCAATCACGAGGAGTTATGTTTGCTCTTCCCGAACAGCATTTTGAGCAAACATCATTTTCTATAGCCTTGGGCTGATCCATATCTGGTGGGTGGAACTGGATAACCAGAAATAATAATAATATGTAATAATGAAATTATTGTATACAGTGCTCAGGTGCACCACAACTTGTCAAAAGTGCGTATAAAGTATATGCAGTAATGTAAAAATGTCTGGAAAGCGAACAATGTATGAGTCAGATACATGCTTGTGTGTGTATGGAGGGGAGAAAATCAGGTGTAGTGTTGGTGAATCTCGGGAAGCATGGAAGTTTTGAAGGATGCAGTGCTCCGACAACTAACAACTGATGCCAGCAGTTTGTTCCATGCTTCAGCAACTCTCAGTGTGAAAAAATGTTTCTGAAAGTCAAGGGAGCTGTGCTGTTTTCTGACTTTGTAAATATGTCCACGGGTGTTAGACGGGTGGAGTTTGAAAAGGTGCTCAGAGTTATTGTTTGTAAGATGGTTGATAATTTTATGGGTGTTTGCATATGCTGTAATGTACAAATGTCTGGAAAGCAAACAATGCATGAGTCAGATACATGCTTGCGTGTGTATGGAGGGGAGGAAATCAGGTGTAGTGTTGGTGAATCTCAGGAAGCATGGAAGTTTTGAAGGATGCAGTGCTCCGACAACTAACAACTGATGCCGGCAGTGTGTTCCATGCTTCAGTAACTCTTAGCGTGAATCTATGTAGAAGCACAGTGGATGGATTATACTGCACCTATATGTCATGACCCTTTTCTTATGCTGATATATATATATTATTATAATTATAAACATAATTATAAGTAGGGTTTAGCAAAATTGCTTCACCACATACCGAAATTTAGAAATAGCAGTTAAATACTATTCTACTACCATAATATATCTCCCAGACAGCAATACTTATCTTATGGTAGTAGAATAGTATTTAACTGCTATTTCTAAATTTCGGTATGTGGTGAAGCAATTTTGCTAAACCCTAATTATAATTATGTTTATAATTATAATAATTTTTGTATAAATTTACCGATAATGGTTCTTTTAACATACTGAACTACTTGGTAAGATTATTAATTATAAATGGATTAATTAACTTTACCTTTTATTATTATTGGTAATATATATATATATATGTATACATATTCTTTTATTCTTTTACTCGTTCAGTCATTTGACTGGGGTCATGCTGGAGCACCACCTTTTTGGTTGAAGAAATTGACCCCTGGACTTATTCTTTGTAAGCTTGGTACTTATTCTATCGGTCCCTTCTGCTGCATACTCCAGAATATTCAATGGGTCAGGATCCCAGTTAGATGTATTATGAACAAATAAATAAATAACAAACAATGGGTACACATCACTTCATTACAGCTGTTTCCAGTGGATTTCTTTAATAGATTCATAAGTACATTATATCCTAACTGTGGAGGCACAATGGCCCAGTGGTTAGGGTAGCGGACTCGCGGTCGTAGGAACACGGTTTCGATTCCCAGACCGGGCGTTGTGAGTGTTTATTGAGCGAAAACACCTAAAGCTCCATGAGGCTCCGGCAGGGGATGGTGGTGATCCCTGCTGTACTCTTTCACCAACAACTTTCTCTCACTCTTACTTCCTGTTTCTGTTGTACCTGTATTTCAAATGGCCGGCCTTGTCACTCTCCGTGTCACGCTGAATATCCCCGAGAACTACGTTAAGGGTACACGTGTCTGTGGAGTGCTCAGCCACTTGTACGTTAATTTCACGAGCAGGCTGTTCCGTTGATCGGATCAACTGGAACCCTCGTTGTCGTAACCGACGGAGTGCTTCCATATCCTAACTAGATAACCACTTTCTTCAGGTGATACATAACATTTCAAATAGTATAACAACACTTTCCCATAGTGGTCAAGTCGAACCTGATTCCAGCTGAGGCTGGCTTGGAATGAGAGAAACAACAAAGCTATGATGACTTTAACCCTTTCGATACCAACCCGGCTGAAACTGCCTCTGGCTCTGTAGTACAAATGTCTTGTTTTCAAAAGTTCTGAATTAAAATCTTCCACAAAGCCTTAATCACAATTTATGTTCCTAACACTAGCTGAATGATAACTAAGTTATTTTACTAAATTCTTTGTTATATTTAAAATTAATTGAAAAAAGCACAGAGCATCTCAACAGAAATATGGTAACAAAAGAGTTGAAATATACAATAGGGAAACAATTCTTAACCCTTTTTGGTACCAACCTGGTTAAAACCACCTCTGGCTCTGTGGTAAAATGTCTTGTTTTCATAAGTTTTGAATTGAAATCTTCCCCCAAACCTTAATCACAATTTATGTTCCTAACACTAGCTTAATGATAATTAAGTTATTTTACTAAATTCTTTGTTATATTTAAAATTAATTGAAAGAAGCACAGAGCACCTCAACAGAAATATGGTAACAAAAGTGTTGAAATATATAACAGAGAAACAATTCTTAACCCTTTTTGGTACCAACCTGGTTAAAACCACCTCTGGCTCTGTGGTAAAATGTCTTGTTTTCATAAGTTTTGAATTGAAATCTTCCCCCAAACCTTAATCACAATTTATGTTCCTAACACTAGCTGAATGATAACTAAGTTATTTTACTAAATTCTTTGTTATATTTAAAATTTATTGGAAGAAACACAGAGCATCTCAACAGAAATCTAATAACAAAAGGGTTAAGAGGCCTGTTAGTAGGTGGAGGGTGTTCAAAAAATTCATAGCTTCAGGACAGTTAGTGACTATGTTAGTCAAGGGAGAGAGAAAACAAACCAAGCAGTCTATTTCATTTTCAATCTGTATGATAACGTTTGAGTCAACTAGATATGTATCACCTTGGCCATTCAAGATTTTATTTTATGCCAGCTTTATTACACTAGGATCTGAGTTGGGGGATGAAACTAAGATAATGGGTACATACAGCAATTGGATATGGAAGCACTCCGTCGGTTCCGACGACGAGGGTTCCGGTTGATCCGATCAATGGAACAGCCTGCTCGTGAAATTAACGTGTAAGTGGCTGAGCACTCCACAGACACGTGTACCCTTAACGTAGTTCTTGGGGGATATTCAGCGTGACGCAGAGAGTGACAAGGCCGGCCCTTTGAAATACAGGTACAACAGAAACAGGAAATAAGAGTGAGAGAAAGTTGTGGTGAAAGAGTACAGCAGGGATCACCACCATCCCCTGCCGGAGCCTCGTGGAGCTTTTAGGTGTTTTCGCTCAATAAACACTCATAATGCCCGGTCTGGGAATCAAAACCGCGATCCTACGACCGCGAGTCCGCTGCCCTAACCACTGGGCCATTGCGCCTCCACATACAGCAATTAAACATTTAATAAGAGTTCAACAGAAACTTATTTAAAATTAAACAGAAAGAGAAGAGCCTTAAATACTTTGGCTGTAATTTCTACCCAGTCTGTCTACAATGTAGAAATTCTTGGTGACTTGCTAGAAAATTTGTTTTCCAATATTACAGGATGAGATGGCAAAATTGTTAGCACATCAGACAAAATGCTTAGCGGCATTTTATCCGTCTTTATGTTCTGAGTTCAAATTCCACTGACGTTGACTTTGCCTTTCATCCTTTCAGGGTCAATAAAATAAGCACCAGTCAAGCACTGGCATTCATGTAACCGATTTACTCCCCCACCCATCTCCTAAAATTGCGGGCATTGTGCCAAAATTTTAAATCAATATAGCCGATGAAATTTTTCTACTATTTTGTTAATTTTCTTTGATGTTTGGCCTTAAAGAACCATAGAAATTTATTTCATTGTCAGAACGAATAATGTCTTTTGACATTTTCAACCAACATAATTCCACTCTCTCTCTCTCTTATTCTCTCTGTCTTTCACTCCCTCTCTCTCTCTCTCTCTTTCTCTCTCTCTCTCTCTCTCTCTCTCATTCCCCCTGTCTCCTGCTCTGGCACACACAACTCAACAACTTACGTCTCACAACATGCATTTCAAATGACAGACCGTTGCCTTTCATTACAATCAATGCAACTACGACCCGTGCTACTCACACACACAACAGAAATACAAAAACATACAATAAATCACTTCAGTTCGATGTAACAACAACAACAACAACAACAACAACAACAACAACAACAACAACAACAGCAGCATCAGCAGCGGCAGCAGCAGGAGCAGCAGCCGCATTGACAACAAAAGCAAAGCCACAGTCCTAGTTATGCGGTTAAGAAGTTCATTTTGCTGTCTGCATGGATCTGGGTTTGATTGCACGGCAAAGCACTTTGGGGGGAAAAACGACCTCTGAGAAAAAAAACAAAACAAAACCAACAGCTTAGGTATAGGCAGAAGTATGAGGTTAAGAAGTTTGCTTTGCAAACCACAGGATTTGTGGTTCAAAATCATTGCAAGGCGTCCTGAGAAAATGTCTTTTAACAATATAACTGAGGTTAAAGCATACAAAGGTTATGGGTTATAAATATGCAGAAGTAGAACACTCTGGTCAAAAGAAACAGTGTAGAAGGCAGCTGTGTGTGTGTGTCTCTACATACATGTATGCATGCATGTATATATATATATATATATAGATATGTATATGTGTGTGTATATGTGCACATACATGTGTATGTGTATGTATATATATATTAGGGAGATTAACTCAAAACTTACAGGGAAAAATTCAATTTAGTATTAAATCAAATTTCACAATATAAATATATAATATATAATTAGAGAAAAATCACTATTATGAATTGCATAATAGTGGTTTTTCTCTAATTTATATATTATATATATATATTATATAACTTATAAAATAAGGGCAAAAGAAAAATTCTAATGCCAAATATGCTGAAAATAGACAAATTGTCAATAACCATTATAAATTATGCATTTCGAAACAAGCCAGATAGAAATTTCTAAATAATTCTGTTATTACCGTATTGGTCCCAATTTCAGAGTTAATTCATAAGAATTTTCTCCTCTTCAGCGATAAATACATAAGACATAAATGAAATACTTACTCATACCCATGGAAAAAGCAAGCACTAAGTCCTGAGCAGACCTAAGTACCCCAAATATATCCAAAATAGAAAATCTTCAGCACATCTCGAGACACGTGTGATTCGAACTAGAAACTTTCACAGAGTGAGAGAGTCCGGAAGTGAACACTATTAAATTAACATCTAATGTAGGATAAAATTTTTTTGAAAAAAAAATTTTATCAATGGCCAGCATATTAAAAAATACCTAAATAACTTATAAAATAAGTTATTCTATCAGTCTCTTTTACTTGTTTCAGTCATTTGACTGTGGCCATGCTGGAGCACCAACTTTAGTCGAGCAAATCGACCCCAGGACTTATTCTTTGTAAGCCTAGTATTTATTCTATCAGTCTCTTTTACTTGTTTCAGTCATTTGACTGCGGCCATGCTGGAGCACCGCCTTTAGTCGAGCAAATCGACCCCAGGACTTATTCTTTGGAAGCCCAGTACTTATTCTATCAGTCTCTTTTACTTGTTTCAGTCGTTTGACTGTGGCCATGCTGGAGCACCGCCTTTAGTCGAGCAAATCGACCCCAGGACTTATTCTTTGTAAGCCTAGTACTTATTCTATCAGTCTCTTTTACTTGTTTCAGTCATTTGACTGCGGCCATGCTGGAGCACCGCCTTTAGTCGAGCAAATCGACCCCCAGGACTTATTCTTTGTAAGCCTAGTATTTATTCTATCAGTCTCTTTTACTTGTTTCAGTCATTTGACTGCGGCCATGCTGGAGCACCGCCTTTAGTCGAGCAAATCGACCCCAGGACTTATTCTTTGGAAGCCCAGTACTTATTCTATCAGTCTCTTTTACTTGTTTCAGTCGTTTGACTGCGGCCATGCTGGAGCACCGCCTTTAGTCGAGCAAATCGACCCCAGGACTTATTCTTTGGAAGCCCAGTACTTATTCTATCAGTCTCTTTTACTTGTTTCAGTCGTTTGACTGTGGCCATGCTGGAGCACCGCCTTTAGTCGAGCAAATCGACCCCAGGACTTATTCTTTGTAAGCCCAGTACTTATTCTATCAGTCTCTTTTGCCGAACCGCTAAATTATTGTGAACATCGTCCGGCAATTACTGGCTACTCTGCTAGTATACTATGTAAATGTGTGTGTGTGTGTGTGTGTGTGTGCGTGTGTGTATGTGTGTTTGCACATGCATGTGTGTTTGTGTATATGTCTGTTTATATTTGTACTCATAACATAGGCGCAGGAGTGGCTGTGTGGTAAGTAGCTTGCTAACCAACCACATGGTTCCGGGTTCAGTCCCACTGCGTGGCATCTTGGGCAAGTGTCTTCTGCTATAGCCCCGGGCCGACCAATGCCTTGTGAGTGGATTTGGTAGATGGAAACTGAAAGAAGCCTGTCGTATATATGTATATATATATAAGTGTGTGTGTGTGTGTTTGTCTGTCTATGTTTGTCCCCCTAGCATTGCTTGACAACCGATGCTGGTGTGTTTACGTCCCCGTCACTTAGTGGTTCGGCAAAAGAGACTGATAGAATAAGTCCCGGGGTCGATTTGCTCGATCGACTAAAGGCGGTGCTCCAGCATGGCCGCAGTCAAATGACTGAAACAAGTAAAAGACAGTAAAGAGTAAAGAGTAAGAGTAAAGAGTATATGAAGATTACAACATTCGAGCAGTGTTGTTGTTGTTGGCACTTCTGCCAATAAATTATGTGAACTTAATGGAATAAGAGATCCTCTGGTTGACAAGCAAGTAAGAGTTAGCATCAGGAAAAGCATTTGGCTGTAAAACAATGCCTCAACGACATATTCATCTAAAGCGATACTCATAACCAAATATGTGTGTGAAAAGGAATGAGAGAAAGGAAATATCTGCTAATACATATATAAATATATACTTGCGTGTACATACATACCATACATACATACTCTCAGCTGTTAACATATATATATATATATAAATATATGCTTGCGTATACATACATACATACATACATACATACATACATATATACATATATACATACTCTCATCTGTTAACATATATATATAAATATATGCTTGCATATACATACATACATACATACATACTCTCAGCTGTTAACATACATATATATAAATATATGCTTGCATATACATACATACATACATACATATGTACATACATACATACATACATACTCTCATCTGTTAACATATATATATAAATATATGCTTGCATATACATACATACATACATACATATGTACATACATACATACATACATACTCTCATCTGTTAACATATATATATAAATATATGCTTGCATATACATACATACATACATACATACATACATATGTACATACATACATACATACATACATACATACTCTCATCTGTTAACATATATATATAAATATATGCTTGCATATACATACATACATACATATGTACATACATACATACATACATACTCTCAGCTGTTAACATATATATATATAAATATATGCTTGCATATACATACATACATACATACATATGTACATACATACATACATACTCTCATCTGTTAACATATATATATAAATATATGCTTGCATATACATACATACATACATACATACATACATACACTCAGCTGTTAAAACATATATATATATATAAATATATGCTTGCATATACATACATACATACATACATACATACATACATACATACATACATATATACATACATACTCTCATCTGTTAACATATATATATATAAATATATGCTTGCATATACATACCATACATACATACATATATTATGGCTGCCCCCTCGTTATCGAGTATGGCCATTACACGAAGCTTAACTGTTATTGGTGCTGTGATCGAATGTGACTTTTTAGCCTAGCTAAAGATCTACAATGTCTTGTACAAAATTGGCAACTAAAACCTTTACCGGTAATAGCCGGCTGTAGTTGTAACTGGGCTTCATGTACCTTTGCATGTCGTTTAAGTCCTCCTGCCGAATTACACTCTCTTCCACATGCCCGATGATTAGTATGGTGTATTACACCACCACCAGTGGCCAGGTTGTCACTCATCTGTTTCGTTTTATGACTACGAAGATGACTCTTCAGCTCAGCTTTACTGAGGCAGGGTCTTGCACAGACATTGCATGTCAGCATCAAAGGAAGACCCTTCCCTTCCAGAAGTGTAAAAGCGACGGCCTTCCTGATATCCCTCCTTACTTTCTCATGTGCAACTCGAGATTTCTCAAAAGTGGCTGTCCCCTCATGCACAATCCTTCTCCACCTGCTATGATCAATAGCTATGCCTTCCCATATACATACATACATACTCTCATCTGTTAACATATATATATATATATATATATGCTTGCATATACATACTCTCATCTGTTAATATATATATATATATATATATATATATATATATATTATATTAAATTAGAGATAAAACCACTATTAGGCAAATCAAACAGTGAAAAACATAAGCCAATACATAAAATTTATTTAATTTATATTATTTTAAATATATCAAAAGTATTAAAAGTTTAATATATATATATGCTTGCATATACATACACACACACACAAACATACATACTCTCATCTGTTAACATATATATATAAATATATGCTTGTATATACTTATATACACACACTCTTGTCTGTGTGTGTGTGAGTGTGATTATGTGCATTTATATATTTACACATACTTGTATGTATGTAACAACATATAAAGAAATAGCTCACACACATATACATAAATGCTCGCACACATACACTCTCTTTCTCTCTCCCCCTCTCTTACACACACACACACACACTAACAAATTCCAACAAACACCCAAACACATGAATGTTTATTATTTTTATTATAGATTGACATAGATACAATTTCTTAAAAGGCAGACGTTATTTATATCCGTGTATAAGGAATGATACATAAATATTGTCTGAGTTATAAAAAGTAACAAACCTATTCGTATCTTTTGTCAACGAACAATAACAAAGAATGAATATCACTGTGTGTTCCTATGCGAACTTGTTTGCATATACTCTCTTCTACTCTCTTTTACTTGTTTCAGTCATTTGACTGCGGCCATGCTGGAGCACCGCCTTCAGTCGAACAAATCGACCCCAAGACTTAATCTTTGCAAGCCTACTACTTATTCTATTGGTCACTCTTGCCGAACCGCTAAGTGACGGGGACGCAAACACACCCAAATCGTTGTCAAGCGACGTTGGCAGGATAAACACAGATACACAAACATATACATACATATATATATATATATATATATATATATACGACGGGCTTCTTTCAGTTTCCGTCTACCAAATCCACTCACAAGGCTTTGGTCAGCCTGAGGCTATAGCAGACGACACTTGCCCAAGATGCCACGCAGTGGGACTGAACCCGGAACCATGTGGTTGGTAAGCAAGCTACTTACCACACAGCCACTCCTGCGCCTATTATGTGTATGTGCTTTTTTTAAATTTGTAAGTGACACACACACATATACATGTGAAGGTGTAGAAATATAAATGTGACTACGGACACACATACATACATTATGTAAATAGGGTAAATCCTAACAGTTTCCTCTTGAAGCACATCTGCTTCTTCCATTATTACAATCGGATCTTTCCGGTTTGAACGGCAGATTTTAACATAATTTCTATGTAACTAAACACTTTTAAACATCGTATATTGGTAGAATGTGTTTATAAAACATCTTTTTCTCTTGACTTTATTGAGAAAATTCTATAGTTTGTAAGATATTTGTTGTTGTTTTTTTCTTTAATTTTTGCAATTTCAACCAATCAATGACGTCCATTGAGGTAAAAAACATTCTGTACCGTATGAATATGTCCCTCGTTTAAGAAACAGATTGGGTTTATTTACATTTGTGAAGAAATAAAGATACCCTTCCCCTCACTCCTAACCCTAACCAACCCTAACCCTAACCAACCCTAACTAACCCTAACCCTAAAACAGATTGAAATGCAATAGATCGATACTAGGGTCATAACTATGGGTGACAATTTCATATGACACCGCTAGAAAAATCTGCCGTTCAAACGGAAAAGATCCTCTTCAGGTTTGGGTTTAGGGTTAGGGCTTATGGTTAAGTTTAGACTGCATGCTAAAGTGTAAATGGCCAGATAGGTCACATGCTAAAATGGCACTAAGAAATCTGTTCTGGAATAGTGATATAAAAAAAAGAGATGATACTTGAGAAATAGATTTTATGAACTGAGAAGCTTGTTTACTCTTTTACTCTTTTACTTGTTTCAGTCCTTTGACTGTGGCCATGCTGGAGCACCGCCTTTAATCGAGCAAATCGACCCCAGGACATATTCTTTGTAACCCCAGTAATTATTCTATCGTTCTCTTTTGCCGAACCGCTAAGTGACGGGGACGTAAACACACCAGCATCAGTTGTCAAGCAATGCTAGGGGGACAAACACAGACAAACAAACACATACACACACACACACACACATATATATATACATATATACGACAGGCTTCTTTCAGTTTCCGTCTACCAAATCCACTCACAAGGCATTGGTCGGCCCGGGGCTATAGCAGAAGACACTTGCCCAAGATGCCATGTGGTTGGTAAACAAGCTACTTACCACACAGCCACTCCTGCGCCTTAGTGTTTAGTGATTTTCCCAACAAAACATTGCAAGAACTGAGCTGCTAGATTTTTTAATGAACATGTCTATACATCACTCTACATATGTATCCATTTGTCTACTTAATTATATTTCTATTAAGTGTTATGGCAAAAGAATGTATCTGGTGGACATTTATATCTAGATAATAATATTAAACTACTTGTTCAAAGCCTTAATAAAACCAAAATCATTGACATTTTATCTAAAAAAAAAATAAAACTCCCTCACCCCACTATAATCAACCCTTAAATATTTTAATCTTATAAATCTAAAGATAATCATATATCATAAACGTAATTCCTATCTTTAATCAAAAATTCAACAACAATAACATAATTCCTATCAATATTCCTATGATTTATAAACCCTTAAACTCAACACGTATTCATTACCATGCAAACGAATAAAACTAACCAATAAAGACACGCGTCTGAAAGGATTAGAGACAAACACTTTCCTCTTTGGTCAATCTCTCATCAACTTCTTCAAGTATCACTTGAAAAGGAAAGTGAAAGTAGAGAGGCAAGTTTTGTCTAGTAAATGTTTTAAAAAAAGATGGGTGAATGTAGCAAGGATGGCACGTATGAATGGCGAAGCCACCTTAAGCATAATCCTTTGAACCCGGAAAAATTTAAAACAGAGAGTTACTTGCAAATAAATGTGTTGACATGTGACATTAATGACCGAGGTTACCGTGGCCTTTTCCTTAGGCTTTTCTTTCCATGGATAAACCTTATCTGCTTCTCCCTTTACACTTTACATCATGACATTTCTGTGATACACGATCCCTATTGATCACTTTTTTTTTTCCTTTTTTTCCTTTCTACAATCCCTTTTGATCGAAAACCTACCCCACTTTTTTGCTTTTCTCCCCAAAAAGTAAAGCTCTACTTTGTAATTTGTCCTGTCTGTGTCCAGCCCTGCGTGGCTAATAAAGAAACATTAAGAGTTAAATCATCAATGTAATCTATTGATAGAATATTTAATTAATTATATTTTATTGATATGTGTTTTAATATTTGTGGCTGTGTGTCTATGTGTGTGTATATGTGTATATGTATGCATGGAAATATAATTTTGTGTATATATTTGTTTTTGATTCGATGGTCATTCGGAATGCTCACAGCAGCCATATTCCTACCACTCTATGTCACGCTGGTGAGACCCATATTGGAGTACGGAATTCAAGCCTCTTCTCCTTATCTCCTCAAAGACATACATCATCTCGAAAGAGTCCAGAAGCTGGCTACCCGCATGGTTCTTGGTCTCAAGCATTTGTCTTATGAATAAAGGCTGAAGACGCTCAACCTTTATTCTCTCGAAAAACGACGACGCCGTGGTGATCTCATCCTTGCTCACAACATCATAAGCGGAAAGTGTAACCTCTCGAAAGAGCTGTTCTTCACTCCTGCTCCAGAGCGTCGGCTGCGGGGTCACTCCGAAAAGCTCTATCTACGACGATTTCATCTCAATCGAAGGAGAGGGGCTTTCTCCGTCCGGGTTGCGGATCTGTGGAAAAAGCTGCCGGACGAGATAGTGAAGATGCTGACGACCGCTCGGTTCAAGTCTCTCTTGACCAGAAATGGCCTGAACTCTTTGTATGATCACCCTCCCTATACATAACTCCCTGAGCCCCTACATGGCCTTGCTTTTGCTTTTTGAGCCAATAAAAATTGAATTGAATTGAATTGTATATGAGTGTATACAATTGTATAGGCGCAGGAGTGGCTGTGTGGTAAGTAGCTTGCTTACCAACCACATGGTTCCGGGTTCAGTCCCACTGCGTGGCATCTTGGGCAAGTGTCTTCTGCTATAGCCCTGGGCCGACCAATGCCTTGTGAGTGGATTTGGTAGACGGAAACTGAAAGAAGCCCGTCGTATATATGTATGTGTGTCTGTGTTTGTCCCCCTAGCATTGCTTGACAACTGATGCTGGTGTGTTTACGTCCCCGTAACTTAGCGGTTCGGCAAAAGAGACCGATAGAATAAGTACTAGGCTTACAAAGAATAAGTCCTGGGGTCGATTTGCTCGACTTAAGGCAGTGCTCTAGCATGGCCACAGTCACGTGACTGAAACAAGTAAAAGAGTAAAAGAGTAAAGAGTAAGAGTATGTGCTGGATGAGGCTGTGAGACTTCCAGAAGTTCCAGAGGGTTTCTCTGATATAGGATTCCATCAGTTTGGCGATGCAGCTGGTAAGACTGACGGGGCGATAGTTGACAGGCGATGTGCGGTCGCCTTTTCTGAACAGAGGGATGACACTGGCAGTTTTCCACTGTTCTGGAGTAACACCATTGTCAAGACAGAATTGGAAGAATAGAGAAAGTTGGCTTAGAAGAAAGTACCCACCGCGTTTGAGAAGTAGGTATGTAACACCATCGAGGCCAGGAGAGGCATAATTGCATTTATTCTTAAGGTGGCGTTGCAGCATTGCTGGTGTAAATTGCATAGTAAATTGCATAGTAGATAATGTGTATTATCTAACTATAGCTATATATATCTAAACACATGTATACACAGACACACACAGATACATACACATTTCTACATATACATATATTCATATATTTATATATGTGTGTGTGTGTGTACGTGTGTATAAATATATGCACACACACACACATATTGAAAGGATAGATAGTTATTAACAAGAAACTGCTCTCAAATAAAAACTCAGTGTTAAATACGAAACAAATTTGCTCATTAAAGAAAGAATACTTGGTAATTGGACAGAGATCTTGCTTACAGTTGCTTAATGAAGCAGAGGAAAAATTATGAAAGTCTAGCAGCATAATCAGGAGATTTAGAAGAAGCATCAGGAGAGATGATATAGGTTACTTGTTGAACATTCTACAGTTTTAGATATATGGGTTCAAAGAAACTGGTTAATACAAATATAGAATCATGAAATTTTCAAAACATAAGAAAGCTGAAAAAATTTGGAGTAAACAGATGGGTAAAAGAGGTGGGTGGGAGAAGCCGTAGAGTGAGAGAGAGGGAAATTGTTGGATGGATGGATGGGTGGATGAGTGGGTGGATAAACAGAAGATAGATAGATAGACAGACAGACAGACAGATAGATAGATAGACAGATAGATAGATAGATAGATAGATAGATAGATAGATAGATAGATAGATAGAAAATTAGATAGATAGATAGCTAGATAGATAGACAGACAGATAGCTAGATTAGATAGATAGATAGATTGATAGATAGATAGATGGATGGATGGATAGATAGATAGATAGACAGATAGATAGAAATATAGATAAGTAATAAAAATAATCTACTAAAGACTAAATTAACCAAGCACAACTTGTGAAAAAAATTGTCGATTTAAATTATTGACAGTCATACCAAACACGAAATATTATATGTCCATATCAATGTAAACATAGAAATCTGTTCATGTTATTGGGAAGACATTTAAAAATGAGATTGAATAAGTATATAGGCTTGTACTACCAATATATATATATATGTGTGGTGTGTGTGTGTGTGGTGTGTGTGTGTGTGTGTGGTGTGTGTGTGAATATTATACATATATATATATATATATCATCATCATCGTTTAACGTCCGCTTTCCATGCTAGCATGGGTTGGACGGTTCGACCGGGGTCTGGGAAGCCAGGGGCTGCACCAGGCTCCAGTCTGATCTGGCAGTGTTTCTACAGTTGGATGCCCTTCCTAACGCCAACCACTCCGTGAGTGTAGTGGGTGCTTTTTATGTGCCACCGGTACAGGTGCCAGACGAGGCATTTTGTATTATTAATTTACGGTAAAAATAATTTTACCTTTGCCCACCTAATACAGTAAATGAATTAATTGCATCGCAATTTTTAACATTTATGTATTAGCTTTGTTGGGTACTTCTCTAGCAGTATATTGGATATATGTTATCCCATGGAGGGTTGAATTTACAACCCCTATCTCATTTTATATATATATACATATATATATATATATATATATATATATATACAGACATACACATGTGCACACACATACACATACATTATGTCCTCTTCCTCCTTTTCACTATAGTTTTAATAGCTACTTTCCTATACTTGCATGCATCAGGCAAAACTGCTTAAGATAGAATTTGTATTGCCAGATGTTCTTCTTGTCGTTTCAACCCTCACCTTTCTTCAAGCAAGCCAATATTTTCTTCTAATCCAGATATGTTTTTAAAGAAAATTTGTAAAAAAAAACTTTAATTGAATCATCAACAATAGGCGCAGGAGTGGCTGTGTGGTAAATAGCTTGCTTACCAACCACATGGTTCCGGGTTCAGTCCCACTGCGTGGCACCTTGGGCAAGTGTCTTCTACTATAGCCTCGGGCCGACCAAAGCCTTGTGAGTGGATTTGGTAGACGGAAACTGAAAGAAGCCTGTCGTATATATGTATATAAGATACCCGGTTTTGGTTAAACTGCACTGCAAAATGTGGGAGTAGTTAGGAATCTAAATCGTAGGAGACAGACACCACACAACCTTACTTTTATATATAAAGATATAAAAAATGTAATATGCAAATAAATATCTGTAAATATAAACCATCTGATTTTCTGAGTACCTCAGCTCTTCTATTATATATGTATGTATATATGTATATGTATATGTATATATAATGAGAAGATAGGCAGATGAGGGGTTTGCGCATCTATGTGTTTGAGTGTGCATATATCTGACTCATACATTGTTCGCTTTCCAGACATTTGTACATTACTGCATGTACTTTATATGCAGTTTCTGACAAGTTGTGGTGCACCTGAGTACTGTATACAATAATTTCATTATTATTATTATACATGTCTGCCCTTTACGTTCTGAGTTCAAATTCCGCCGAGGTTGACTTTGCCTTTCAACCTTTCAAGGTCGATAAATTAAGTACCAGTTACACACTGGGGTCGATGTAATCGTCTTAATCTGTTCGTCTGTCCTTGTTTGTTCCCTCTATGTTTAGCCCCTTGTGTGTAATAAAGAAATATATATGCATGTGTGTTAAGTATGCACATAATAGTCGAAATATGGTGTGCGTTATAGTAATCAGCATCATCATCATCATCATCATCAATGTAAACAATACAAAGTACTTAAAGCAGGATTTAAACAATTGATCCACACCCACCACCAACATCACACCACCATTTACACTGCCACCACCACCACCACCATTTACACTGCCACCACCACCACCACCACCACCACCACCACTTCAACTATCATTTATTTTAATCTTTTACTTATTTTAGTCATTAGACCGTGACCATGGTAATACTTTTTAACTCTTTTACTTGTTCCGATCATAAGACTGTGGCCATGCTGGAGCACTGACTAGAAATGTTAGGTGAACAAATCAACTATCATTTTTTTTTTAATCTTTTACTTATTAAAAAAAATGATAGTTGATTTGTTCAACTAACTTTTCTAGTCAGTGCTCCAGCATGGCCACAGTCTAATGATCGAAACAAGTAAAAGAGTTAAAAAGTATTACCATGGTCACGGTCTAATGATTAACCCTTTAGCATTCAGATTATTCTGTCAAATATAATTTTCATTCATCCCTATTGTTTTAAGGTAATCATGCATTATTTCGTATGGTGTGCGTTATAGTAATCAGCATCATCATCATCATCATCATCAATGTAAACAATACAAAGTACTTAAAGCAGGATTTAAACAATTGATCCACACCCACCACCAACATCACACCACCATTTACACTGCCTCCACCACCACCACCACCACCACCACCACCACCACCACCACCACCACCACCACCACTTCTACTGTAGTAACTCAAATTGTGCTTCTAATTGCTTGTTCTGTCGACTAGTGACCAGCCTAAACTGTTTACGCCTTGACATTTCCAGATAACATCACCTTTTCCCACCTCGGATTAAGCTTTAACTGCTTTTTGCTTTGTTAATCTTTTCACTATATTTTTTTTTCAAAAAATATAATGAACTTCCTTTTAAATAATGGAAAAAAAAAAATAATGTAATGAAATACAAAAATGTGATGTAAAAAAAACACATCTTCATTTTTTTTTTTGCGGAGGAAATGAAAGAAACGGTACACAAAAAACGCGTAAACAAGACAACGGAAATTATCTTTGAATTGTGTAAGACATTTGTTGACAGAGAGAAAGTTCAATGTTTGTGTGTAGGAGGAATCAGTGTTAATACTTTTTAACTCTTTTACTTGTTTCAATCATTAGACTGTGGCCATACTGCAGCACTGACTAGAAAAGTTAGTTGAACAAATCAACTATCATTTTTTAAAATCTTTTACTTATTTTACTCATTAGACTGTGACCATGATGGAGCACTGATTAGAAATGTTAGTTGAACAAATCAACTATCATTTTTTAAAATCTTTTACTTATTTTAGTCATTAGACTGTGACCATGGTAATACTTTTTAACTCTTTTACTTGTTCCGATCATAAGACTGTGGCCATGCTGGAGCACTGACTAGAAATGTTAGTTGAACAAATCAACTATCATTTTTTAAAAATCTTTTACTTATTTTAGTCATTAGACCGTGACCATGGTAATACTTTTTAACTCTTTTACTTGTTTCGATCATTAGACTGTGGCCATGCTGGAGCACTGACTAGAAAAGTTAGTTGAACAAATCAACTATCATTTTTTTAATCTTTTACTTATTTTAGTCATTAGACCGTGACCATGGTAATACTTTTTAACTCTTTTACTTGTTTCAATCATTAGACTGTGGCCATGCTGGAGCACTGACTAGAAAAGTTAGTTGAACAAATCAACTATCATTTTTTTAATCTTTTACTTATTTTAGTCATTAGACCGTGACCATGGTAATACTTTTTAACTCTTTTACTTGTTCCGATCATAAGACTGTGGCCATACTGCAGCACTGACTAGAAAAGTTAGTTGAACAAATCAACTATCATTTTTAAAAATCTTTTACTTATTTTAGTCATTAGACTGTGACCATGGTAATACTTTTTAACTCTTTTACTTGTTTCGATCATAAGACTGTGGCCATACTGCAGCACTGACTAGAAAAGTTAGTTGAACAAATCAACTATCATTTTTTTAATCTTTTACTTATTTTAGTCATTAGACCGTGACCATGGTAATACTTTTTAACTCTTTTACTTGTTCCGATCATAAGACTGTGGCCATACTGCAGCACTGACTAGAAAAGTTAGTTGAACAAATCAACTATCATTTTTAAAAATCTTTTACTTATTTTAGTCATTAGACTGTGACCATGGTAATACGTTTTAACTCTTTTACTTGTTCCGATCATAAGACTGTGGCCATACTGCAGCACTGACTGGAAAAATTAGTTGAACAAATCAACTATCATTTTTTAAATCTTTTACTTATTTTAACCCTTTAGTGTTTAAACTGGCCATATCCGGCCCAAATAATCTACCTGTTTTCTGTTAAAACTGCCCAGATTTGGTATCTCACACCAACCTATAATGTCAATCTAAAAACAGGTGATAACATCATGGAAATCTTAAAGCTACGAAATAATGCATGATTACCTTAAAACAATATGGATGAATAAATATTATATTTGACAGAATAATCTGAATGCTAAAGGGTTAATCATTAGACCGTGACCATGGTAATACTTTTTAACTCTTTTACTTGTTTCGATCATAAGACTGCGGCCATGCTGGAGCACTGACTAGAAAAGTTAGTTGAACAAATCAACTATCAATTTTTAAAATCTTTAACTTATTTTAGTCATTAGACTGTGGCCATGCTGGAGCACTGACTAGAAAAGTTAGTTGAACAAATCAACTATCATTTTTAAAAATCTTTTACTTATTTTAGTCATTAGACTGTGACCATGATGGAGCACCACCTTCAATGATTTTTTTAATTTAATGAATTGATTCCCATACTTATCATTAGACTGTGGCCATGCTGGAGCACTGATTAGAAAAGTTAGTTGAACAAATCAACTATCATTTGTTTTTTATCTTTACTTATTTTAGTATATATATATATATATATGTATGTATGTATATATTCCAACCCATGCTAGCATGGAAAACGGATGTTAAACGATGATGATGATGATGATGATGATATATATATATATGCCTCAAAGAATTTTTAGTGGAATGAATCGACCCTAGTACTTACTTTTCTTTTATTAACCCTGGCATGTATTCTATTGGTTAATTTTGCTAGACTGCTAAGTCACAAGGACATAAACACACCAACACTGGTTGTCAGATGGTGGTGGTGGGAGGCAGACACAGACACAAAGTCACACACACACACACATGTATACAACAGGCTTCTTTCAGTTTCCATTGCCCAAATTCACTCACAAGGACTTTGTCAGCCTCAGGCTGACCCAAGATACCATGAAGTGGGTCTGAACCTGGAACTATATGGTTCAAAAGCAAGCATCTTACCACGCAGCCATTCCTGCACCTCTATATATTTATGAATATAGATAGATAGATAGACAGACAGATAGATTGACAGATACAGATATATAAGATGTATGACTGTGTGTGTGGTGTGAATTCTACACTGCTTATTGCACCATCTGCTCTTTGGACAATATTTCTCTCCGGCATTCAAAACTTCTCCTAGGTTATTGACCTCACTAACATCAATGACCACAATTATTCGTCCTCAACCTCTCTTTCTCTCTCTCCTCCTTCTCTTTCTCCTCCTTCTCTCTCCTCCTTCTCTTTCTCCTCCTTCTCTCTCTCCTCCTTCACTCTCTCTCACTCAACCTCATCTGTCTACCTTACTTTCATACCTACTTCTTTATTACCCACAAGGAGCTAAACATAAGAGGGGACAAACAAGGACAGACTTAGGTATTAAATCGATTACATCGACCCCAGTGCGTAACTGGTACTTAATTTATCGACCCCGAAAGGATGAAAGGCAAAGTTGACCTCGGCAGAATTTGAACTCAGAACGTAGCGGCAGACGAAATACCTATTTCTTTACTACCCACAAGGGGCTAAACACAGAGGGGACAAACAAGGACAGACTTAGGTATTAAATCGATTACATCGACCCCAGTGCGTAAGTGGTACTTAATTTATCGACCCCGAAAGGATGAAAGGCAAAGTTAGCCTTGGTGGGATTTGAACTCACAACGTAATGAGAGACGAAATACCGCTAAGCATTTCGCCCGGCGTGCTAACGTTTCTGCCAGCTCGCCGCTTATCATACTTTCATACCATTTCCACATCACTGACCGACACACACTTCTAACAACCTTGATCTATTTCTTATATCTCACTGCTCACCTCTTAAAATTCAATCTCTGGGTCATCACTACTTTATCACATCTGTTCCTCTTCCCCATACATCTACATTGGTCCACTCTGAGCATGTACTTGTAGATATGAGGGGGATAACTGGGGTAGAGCACATTCCTTAGTGTTTTAAGTAACTGTGCTTTTTGAGGGGTTTCCACATGTAGCCCTCAGGATTTCCTACTAACTGAGGAATCTTATCTTATTTTCTATTTATATATTTTTGCTATTTCTCTTGTTTATTCTTATATTCTTTCATTTGACTGTGGCCATGCAGGAGCACCACCTCGAAGGGTTTTAGTTGAACAGATCAACCTCAGGGTTTATGTTTTTAAGCATAGCATTCATTCAGTTGGTCTCTTTTAGCAAACTTCTAAATTACAGGAATGTAAGCACACCATCACCAGTGTCAATAAACTATCTGGAAAAGATGTTTTCTTGGGGTTAAAAAGTAGTAAATTCAGGACTGCCATATTATGTTGGCAAATAAGCTTTTACTAAAGGTGGCACGTAAAATGCACCAATCTGACCGTGGCCGATGCCAGCCTCGCCTGGCACCAGCGCCAGTGGCACGTAAAAAGCACCCACTACACTCACGGAGTGGTTGGCATTAGGAAGGGCATCCAGCTGTAGAAACATTGCCAGATAAGACCGGAGCCTGGTGCAGCCTCCTGGCTTCCCAGATCCCCGGTCGAACCGTCCAACCCACGCTAGCATGGAGAACGGACGTTAAACGATGATGATGATGATGATGATAAATAGTCCCCCGTCTGGTTGCCTCATATGAATTTCTTTTGCACTACCTGGAGCACCTCTGTATTCCTGAGATGTGAACAGTGTCATGTTCTTATTTTCGTCATTAGACTGTGACCATGATGGAGCACCACCTTCAATGACTTTTTTAATTGAATGAATTTGATGCAGCTACCCAGATTGCCAGCTATGGTCAAACCATCCAACCCATGCCATCATGGGCAACGGATGTTAAATGATAATAATGGTAATGATGACTTTCACACACATATATGCATATATATATATATATATATATATATATAAAATATTATTAGAGACAAAACCACTATTTTGCAAAACAAACAAGGATACTACTTAATCAATACATAAAATTTTAATCATAATTTGACACTGAATTATTGAAGTCCACCTGAAGATTGTCGATCAAGACAAGAAACGATTGTAGTGGCGGTTTTTTTGACTATTTATTAAATTTTATGTATTGATTAAGTATTTCCTTGTTTGTTTTGCAAAATAGTGGTTTTTGTCTCTATAATATTTTATAATATTTTACTATAAAATTGGATTAATCTCAATCTTTTTTTTTCCCTGTAAATTGGATTTATTCCCTAATATTTATTATTTATATATATATATATATATATAGTTGTTGGCGTTAGGAAGGCATCCAGCTGTAGAGAAACATTGCCAGATTAGACTGGAGCCTGGTGCACCTTCTGGCTTCCTAGAACCCCCGTCGAAACCGTCCAACCCATGCTAGCATTGGAGAACGGACGTTAAACGACGACGATGATGATGATGATAATATATGAATATAAATATATATAATAATATAATGAAATTATTGTATACAGTGCTCAAGTGCACACAACTTGTCAAAAAGCGGTAAAGTATATGCAGTAATGTAGAAATGTCTGGAAAGCGACAATGTATGATCTATACAGCTTGCGTGTGTATGGAGGGGGAAAATCAGGTGTAGTGTTGGTGAATCTCAGGAAGCATGGAAGTTTTTGAAGGATGCAGTGCTCCGACAACTAACGACTGATGCCGGCAGTTTGTTCCATGCTTCAGCAACTCTTAGTGTGAAAATATGTTTCTAAAAGTCATGGGAGCTGTATATGTATACATACATATATACATACATACATACACACACACTATTTGCCTATATGTCTGTGCACACCTTTGAATGTAGTGTATGCCAGAAGGTTTGCAAATCCAATGGAGGTCTCAAGAGACACTCTAAGATCCACAAAGATCAGCCACTATGTGTGTGTGTTTGTGTGTGTGTGTGTGTGTGTGTGCGTGCGTGTGTGTGAATGTGTGTGTATGTGTGTGTGTGTGTGTGTGTGTGTGTGTGTGTGTGTGTGCACGTATGTATGTATAGAGAATCTGTACGCTGCTTCAAACAAACTATACACACACAAAAATATTGCTATTGTTTACAACACTCCAGCTGCTTCGAACTCCTATTTGAATTTATTCCCATGTTTGCATCATTCCAACATACCATCAGATGGTTCTCACACCATTTTACATATAGTCATGGACTATATGGAGTGCCATTAAAAGCACTGAGTCCACTGTGCAGAGTGATTAGTGTTGGGGAGGGCATCCAACCATAAAAACCATGCAAAAATAGACATAGAAGCATGGTGTAGGCTCCTGCCAAGCCAGCCCTTATCAAACTGTCCAACCCATACCAACTTGCTAGGTGGACATTAAATGATGATGATGATGAAGACGATGGTGGGGATATACACACACATACATGTATATGCATGTGTGTGTGTATATATATATATACATATATATATATATATATATACCTATGTGAGTTACAAATATTGTTGTCTGTGGAGACATATTTTTGTAGAAAAAGGAAATAGTAGTCCTTTGGCTGCTATTTCTAAAATCTTCGGTATGTGGTCAAGCAACTTGTTACAAAACCCTTATTGTTATAATTGTATAAGTTTTTACTGAATATGGTCCTTTTCCATACCAAAAACACTACTAGGTGAAATTTGTTGATTTTTTATTAAATTAATTATCTTTCACCCTATAGTTGTAATGAGTATATATATATATATATATATATATATATATATAATAATAATAATAACAATAAAACATTGTGTACAGTGCTCAGGTGCACTACAACTCATCTAAAGTGTA
>NC_043026.1:14607107-14616440 GCF_006345805.1 Octopus sinensis | reverse complement strand
TCTCTCTGCTTGCTCTCCTGTCCAAATATCAAATATTATGAAGAATATGCTGGCAGCAAGATGCTGGCTTCTGTTAATGGTAATGAGTTGGAAAGTATTTGTGAAGAATGCACAAAGTCAGAGCGAGAGGTTGGAGAAAGAGACACAGAGACAATTATTCAGCCAGTACGGTCCATTTGATGTCCGAAGTATATTAACAAGGATAGGGACAGCATCAGCGAGTGAAGAAAGTAACTCGGGCATAACATATGGATGCGAGACCTGGACACTAAAGAAAGCTGACCAGAAGAGAATTAATGCATTCGAGCTTTGGTGTTGGAGAAGACTTTTGCGGATTCCATGACAGCGAGGGCTCACCAATGAGAGAAATTCTTAAGCGATTAAGCCTAAAATGTCACTAGAAGCTGGGATCCACAAGCATAGATGGCATATTTTGGGATATTATGAGGGAGAAAATCACTGGAGAAGGACATCATGTTCGGAATGGTCAGTGGCAAGAGAGGAAGAGGCCGACCAATGGAGGATTTCTTAAGCAGATCAGGCCGAAAATGTCACTAGAAGCTAGGATCACCAAGCATAGATTGGCATATTTTGGTCATATTATGCGGAGAAAGTCCCTGGAGAAGGACATCGTGCTCAGAATGGTCAGTGGCAAGAGAGGAAGAGGCCGACCAAGAAACGGCTGGCTTGACACCATCAAGAGTGATACCGGAATGGACATAGGCAATCTGAAAGAAGTGGCCCAGGATAGAACTGACTGGAGGACACTGATCCAACTGATCCAACATATATACGACAGGCTTCTTTCAGTTTCCGTCTACCAAATCCACTCACAAGGCTTTGGTTGGCCCGAGGCTATAGTAGAAGACACTTGCCCAAGATGCCATGCAGTGGGACTGAACCCGGAATCCTGTGGTTGGCTAGCAAGCTACTTACCACACAGCCACTCCTGCACTTTTACTACACTTTTCAAGAATTCTAAACTGTTGTACTACACTTGGACAATTTTCATATCTTGGCATCTGAAGCAGCTGGAGTTCTGATAGCTTGACCAAAAGAACTGGCTGTTGCAAGCAAAATAGAATATTGAAAACAATGCATTTGGCCAAATTTGGACATAAGACAGTTTAACATAAGAGCAATGATATAGGCATAGGAGTGGCTGTGTCATAAGTAGCTTGCTTGCAAACCACATGCTTCTGGGTTCAGTCCCACTATGTGGCACCTTGGGCAAGTGTCTTCTACTATAGCTTCTACTATAGCTTCGGGCTGACTAAAGGCTTGTGAGTAGATTTAGTAGACAGAAACTGAAAGTCTGTCATATATATTTATTATATATATATATGTGTGTGTTGTGGTATACTCTTTTACTCTTTACTTGTTTCAGTCATTTGACTGCGGCTATGCTGGAGCACCGCCTTTAGTCGAGCAAATCGACCCCGGGACTTATTCTTGTAAGCCCAGTACTTATTCATCGGTCTCTTTTGCCGAACCGCTAAGTGACGGGGACGTAAACACACCAGCATCGGTGTCAAGCGATTGGGGGGGACAAACACAGACACACAAACACACATATACAATATACGACGGGCTTCTTTCAGTTTCCGTCTACCAAATCCACTCACAAGGCATTGGTCGGCCCGGGGCTGTGTAGCAAGACACTTGCCCAAGATGCCACGCAGTGAGACTGAACCCAGAACCATGTGGTTGATATATATATATATATATATAAATGTATGTATGTATGTATGTATGTATGTATGTATGTATGTATGTAGGTATGTGTGTCTGTGTTTGTCCCACCAACATCGCTTGACAACCGATGCTGGTGTGTTTACATCCCTGTAGCTTAGGGTTTCGGCAAAAGAGACCGATAGAATAAGTACTAGACTTATAAGTCCTGGAGTCAATTTGCATGACTAAAGGGCGGTGCTCCAGCATGGCCATAGTCAAGTGACTGAAACAAGTAAAAAAGTATACATATATATATATATATATACATATATATATTCACCATGATAGATCGGTAGCCAATTCACACATTTTTTTTTCTCCCTTTGTTTCCCTCAGTGTTCCTTTCTGAGGAAGAGCGTAAGCTTGAAGTATTAAAGACTTTTTCAATTCCTGAGCGTTATACTAATACATCTGTCTTCGTCTTTTGTTTTTTTCATGAATTCTTCCTATATCTTTATATATAAAAGTAAGGTTGTGTGTCTGTCTCCTACGATTTAGATTCCTAACTACTCCCACATTTTGCGGTGCAGTTTAACCAAAACCGGGTGTCTTATAGTCGTGATTCATATCGAGCCCTTCTGGGTATTAGCGCGTGTCTACAATGAGTAAAAAAAAATTTACCAACAATTTTTCCCATTTTAATGCATTTTTTTCGCTATTATATAAGGGAAGTAACTCTCTAAAAATGTCTACGATGAGTCAACGATTTTAAAAAAATTTACCATAATTTTTTTTCCATTTTTAATGCATTTTTTTGCTATTTTTTGGCTATAACTCTCTAAAAATGCTTTATAGTTATTTCCCTTACAAACCCTAGCAACGCCGGGTGATACTGCTAGTATATATATATATATATATATATTATATATATATATAAACACATTTATATATATTAATATATATATGTATGCATGTATATATGAGTCTTATATGTAATATTAATCTTTAATTAATGTCTATCTTGTTATAATTATGGAAATCCTTTGTCTGCGTCTATTTTCCAATCACTTCTGTACAATCTGTATTCTTTGCCAACAGATTGTGTTCCAGAAAATGTCCATCTACGTCCACCTCTGCATCAGATATACAGAATAATGACAACGGTTGCCAAAATGTAACAAGAGAAATGATAATAAGATATAAACTATTAAGCTTGTGTACAGTTAAGGACGACATTGCTAGGACATTAGGATATGGTAAATATTATGTATGTCTATTACTTAGAAAGGAAAATAAAGGACATAGATTTATATAGAGGAGAATGAGAAAGACAGAATAAGATAGACAGAGACAGATGGGGAAAGTCAAATGGACAGAGAAGGAGAGGGGGTGTCTGCTTGGTAATTCGTTGTGCTAAAAAAAGCAGCCAAATTGTCACAGTATCACAGTATCATCATATGTGGAGGCCCAGTGGTTAGGGCAGCGGACTCGCGGTCGTAGGATCGCGGTTTCGATTCCCAGACCGGGAATTGTGAGTGTTTATTGAGCGAAAACACCTAAAAGCTCCACGAGGCTCCGGCAGGGGGTGGTGGTGAACCCTGCTGTACTCTTTCACCACAACTTTCTCTCACTCTTACTTCTGTTTCTGTTGCACCTGTATTTCAAAGGGCCAGCCTTGTCACACTCTGTGTCACGCTGAATCTCCTCGAGAACTACTTTAAGGGTACACGTGTCTGTGGAGTGCTCAGCCACTTGCACGTTAATTCACGAGCAGGCTGTTCCGTTGATTCGGATCAACCGGAACCCTCGTCGTCGTAACCGACCGAGTACTTCCATCCGAGGCTCCGGCAGGGGATGGTGGTGATCCCTGCTGTACTCTTTCACCACAACTTTCTCTCACTCTTTCTTCCTGTTTCTGTTGTACCTGTATTTCAAAGGGGCCGGCCTTGTCACACTCTGTGTCACGCTGAATCTCCTCGAGAACTACTTTAAGGGTACACGTGTCTGTGGAGTGCTCAGCCACTTGCACGTTAATTCCACGAGCAAGCTGTTCCGTTGATTCGGATCAACCGGAACCCTCGTCGTCGTAACCGACCGAGTACTTCCATCCGAGGCTCCGGCAGGGGATGGTGGTGATCCCTGCTGTACTCTTCCACCACAACTTTCTCTCACTCTTACTTCCTGTTTCTGTTGCACCTGTATTTCAAAGGGGCCAGCCTTGTCACACTCTGTGTCACGCTGAATATCCCCGAGAACTACTTTAAGGGTACACGTGTCTGTGGAGTGCTCAGCCACTTGCACGTTAATTCCAACGAGCAAGCTGTTCCGTTGATTCGGATCAACCGGAACCCTCGTCGTCGTAACCGACCGAGTACTTCCATCGAGGCTCCGGCAGGGGATGGTGGTGATCCTGCTCTGTACTCTTTCACCACAACTTTCTCTCACTCTTATTCCTGTTTCTGTTGCACCTGTATTTAAAGGGGCCGCCTTGTCACTCTCTGTGTCACGCTGAATATCCCCAAGAACTACGTTAAGGGTACACGTGTCTGTGGAGTGCTCAGCCACTTGCACGTTAATTCCACGAGCAGGCTGTTCCGTTGATTCGGATCAACCGGAACCCTCGGTCGTCGTAACCGACCGAGTACTTCCATCCGAGGCTCCGGCAGGGGATGGTGGGATCCCTGCTGTACTCTTTCACCACAACTTTCTCTCACTCTTTCTTCCTGTTTCTGTTGCACCTGTATTTCAAAGGGGCCGGCCTTGTCACACTCTGTGTCACGCTGAATCTCCTCGAGAACTACTTAAGGGTACACGTGTTGTGGAGTGCTCAGCCACTTGCACGTTAATTCCACGAGCAAGCTGTTCCGTTGATCGTATCAGCTGGGACCCCCTCGTCGTCGTAACGACGGAGTGCTTCCATCCGAGGTCCGGCAGGGGATGGTGGTGATCCCTGCTGTACTCTTTCACAACAACTTTCTCTCACTCTTTCTTCCTGTTTTTGTTGCACCTGTATTTCAAAGGGGCCGGCTGTCACTCTCTGTGTCACGCTGAATTCCTCGAGAACTACTTTAAGGGTACAGTGTCTGTGGAGTGCTCAGCCACTTGCACGTTAATTTCACGAGCAGGCTGTTCCGTTGATTCGGATCAACCGGAACCCTCGTCGTCGTAACCGACCGAGTACTTCCATCCGAGGCTCCGGCAGGGGATGGTGGTGATCCCTGCTGTACTCTTTCACCACAACTTTCTCTCACTCTTTCTTCCTGTTTCTGTTGCACCTGTATTTCAAAGGGGCCGGCCTTGTCACTCTCTGTGTCACGCTGAATCTCCTCGAGAACTACTTTAAGGGTACACGTGTCTGTGGAGTGCTCAGCCACTTGCACGTTAATTCCACGAGCAAGCTGTTCCGTTGATTCGGATCAACCGGAACCCTCGTCGTCGTAACCGACCGAGTACTTCCATCCGAGGCTCCGGCAGGGGATGGTGGTGATCCCTGCTGTACTCTTTCACCACAACTTCCTCTCACTCTCACTCTTACTTCCTGTTTCTGTTGCACCTGTATTTCAAAGGGGCCGGCCTTGTCACTCTCTGTGTCACGCTGAATATCCCCGAGAACTACGTTAAGGGTACACGTGTCTGTGGAGTGCTCAGCCACTTGCACGTTAATTCCACGAGCAAGCTGTTCCGTTGATTCGGATCAGCTGGGACCCTCATCGTCGTAACCGGCTGAGTGCTCCTATATCATCATATTTATTTACTCATTTTCTGACTGTACATTCTGAGTTCAAATTCCACCAAGGTCAACTTTGCTTTGCATCTTTTCAAGGTTGATAAAATAAGTACCAGTTGAGCACTGGGGTTAATGTAACCGACCTACCCCCTCCCTCGTACTGCTGGCCTTGTGCCAAAATTTGAAATCATCATCATCATCATCTTCATCGTCATCATCATCATCATCATCACCATCATCATCATCATCGTTATCATCATTATTATTATTATTATTATCAAGGCAGCAAGCTGGCAGGATTTTTAGAATGTCAGGTGAAATGCTTAGTGGTATTTTGTCCGTCGGCGAGCTGGCAGAAACGTTAGCACGCCGGACGAAATGCGTAGCCGTATTTCGTCTGTCGTTACGTTCTGAGTTCAAATTCCGCCGAGGTCGACTTTGCCTTTCATCCTTTCGGGGTCGGTAAATTAAGTACCAGTTACGCACTGGGGTCGATGTAATCGACTTAATACCTATGTCTGTCCTTGTTTGTCCCCTCTGTGTTTAGCCCCTTGTGGGTAATAAAGAAATAGGTATTTTGTCCATCTTTCTCTCCCCAATTCCATTTCCACCATGCACACCCCCCAAAGCTCTGGATCCATTTCCCAACATGTCCATTAAAATCACCCATGCCCAAAACCAATTCATCTACCTTCTGTAAGTCCCACTCATTCGCCATTTCATCAAAGAACTACTCTTTCTCAGTGATCCTTCTTCCACTTTGCAGACCATACCCAGAAATCACCCTCGCCCCTTCTTCCTCAAATGCTAACACTACTGTCATCCCTGTTACTCTTTCTCCTGACCTTAACTGCCTTCTCACAGATTTCTTCCTTCAACAAAACTCCCACACCTCCAGTGCCCCTGCTCTTTCCTGACCACCACAACTTGTGCCTTCTTCTCTTGACCCCAACAAATCTTGCACCCTGGCCCTTCCACACAGCACACATCCATCCTCCTCTTCCTTAATTCCTCACCCACCTCAGTTCTCCTTCCATACAGACTGCCCACATTCCAACTTCCCAACCTCATCCCAAGCTTCTGCTCAAGCCATCGGCCATCATAAGGCAAGTCATGATTGCACAACCCAGGATGAGGGTTTGCACCTTCCTTTTTCAGGTAGGCAGGTGCAGTCCACCCCAACCTTTGGGCTGGCTGGCTGATGCCCATTCTCCTTTGCTATTATCATGAAGTTTTTTTGTAGCTGGATTTTCTACGGGGACCATGCCCTTGCTTACCCCCAATGTCAGTTTGTAGACATGAGTGGTCCAGAGACCAAGGCCTCTACTATGATTTTGAAGAAATGTGGTGGAAAACTTGCTCAGGAAGGCAGGGATGCTACTCCCTGTGAGCCCTTTTAGAGATGCCTACCACATATATATGCATGTAAATATAGTGCTGCTTGACTGGCTCCCATGCTGGTGGCACATAAGAAGCACCCACTACATTCTCGGAGTGTTAGGAAGGGCATCCAGTCGTAGAAACACTGCCAAATCAGATTGGAGCCTGTTGTGTCTTCCTGGCTTGCCAATCCCCAGTCAAACCGCCCAACCCATGCCAGCATGGAAATTGGAAATTAAACAATGATGATGATGATGACATATATATATATATGCAGGAGTGGTTGTGTGGTAAGTAGCTTGCTAACCAACCACATGGTTCCAGGTTCAGTCCCACTGCGTAGCATCTTGGGCAAGTGTCTTCTGCTATAGCCCAGGGCTGACCAAAGCCTTGTGAGTGGATTTGGTAGACGGAAACTGAAAAGAAGCCTGTCGTATATATGTATATATATATATGTGTGTGTGTATTTGTGTGTCTGTGTTTGTCCCCCTAGCATTGCTTGACAACCGATGCTGGTGTGTTTGCGTCCCCGTCACTTAGCGGTTCGGCAAAAGAGACCGATAGAATAAGTACTGGGCTTACAAAGAATAAGTCCCGGGGTCGATTTGCTCAACTAAAGGCGGTGCTCCAGCATGGCCGCAGTCAAATGACTGAAACAAGTAAAAGAGTAAGCGTATATCATAAGAGGCAACTAAAATGACCTGTATCAGGAAGATTTCTGATTGTAAAATACTATTGGGTTGTCTGGAAAGTTCTTGCCGATTTTTAAAGGAAAGAAAATATTGTTTGTTTAAAGAAAGCTAGACATAAAAGGAAGGTAGTTATAAATATTTACAAATACTTGCCAGTACAGTTATGTTTTTAACCCCTTACCCGGCAGAAACGAATAAATGCGTTTTGACCAAAATCGTTTTTTTCTATCTCTGGCGAGTTAACTCGTCAAAAGATAGACTCGCCAAAATCGACAGCAAACGAGTTCCTTTGTCTATTATAAACTCTTTTTTGACATATACGAGTATATTCGCTCACTTTATACGTCTGGCAGTGACGATTTCTGGCCACCTTTCGCTTGAGTAAGGCATTGAAGACCGAGTATGATTTAGTCACCTGGAGACAGTCGAAGGGTTGGAAGGCACATTTTATGAATAGAAGTTTTCACTTTGTTTTTTTTACGTGTTTTTTATACCTTTATATTATAACCCCACCATGTCGAGCTCTGATGATGATAGCGATTATGAAGCTCTCTTGGAGGGTTGGATACATCTGATGAGAGTGAAAGTTCGTCAGAAGAGTTTATTCAAGTGAGAAACTGAAGATGAGGATGAGGTAGATGCAAGAGACTGGCAATATTATTGAATTAAAATCATAATAAATAAGGTTTGAAATATACCTCGAAATCACCATTCAAAACATAGTAAAATAAAGCAATAAAAAATATGTCTGAAAAAATACATTTATTTTCAAAATAATTGTTGGGTAAGGGGTTAAATATTTATGAATGAAGAATTTTGCAAAGGTGGTGAAGTTTGTCCTCAAGATATTTTTTTCCATTTCAGACGGTAAAGAGAGTGAAAGAGAGAGAAAGTTACAGAGATAAAAGAACGTGTAGATGTTGCTGGAAAAGAAATAATTAGTCTCTGTGTGTATGCTATTAATGTAATCCTGTGTAATTTTGGATTTTGTATAATTACATCATCATCATCATCATCATTATCATCATCGTTTAACGTCCGTTTTCTGCGCTAGCAGGGGTTGGACGGTTCAACTGGGGTCTGGGAAGCCAGAAGGCTGCATCAGGCCCCAGTCTGATCTGGCAGTGTTTCTACGGCTGGATGCCCTTCCTAACGCCAACCACTCCACGAGTGTAGTGGGTGCTTTTTACATGCCACCCGCACAGGTGACAGACGAGGCTGGCAAACGGCCATGAACGGATGGTGCTTTTACGTGCCAAGGCGAGGCTGGCAACGGACACGAACGAATGGTGCTTTTACGTGCCACCGGCACGGAGGCCAGTCGGGGTGGTGCGAGCAACGGCCACAATCGGATGGTTTGCTTAAACCATAGCTGCAATTTCCATTGATGTTGATCGACTTCGATTTTGGTTCTGCTCTCTGATATCTGATTTGATTTCGTTTGATTTTTGATTATTGTTATGTTTTTAAATATTTATGAATGAAGAATTTTGCAAAGGTGGTGAAGTTTTATCCTCAAGATATTTTTTTCCATTTCAGACGGTAAAGAGAGTGAAAGAGAGAGAAAGTTACAGAGATAAAAAACGTGTAGATGTTGCTGGAAAAGAAATAATTAGTCTCTGTGTGTAAGCTGTTAATGTAATCCTGTGTAATTTTGGATTTTGTATAGTTACATCATCATCATCATCATCATCATCATCGTTTAACGTCCGTTTTCCGCTCTAGCACGGGTTGGACGGTTCGACCGGGGTCTGGGAAGCCAGAAGGCTGCAGCAGGCTCCAGTCTGATCTGGCAGAGTTTCTACAGCTGGATGCCCTTCCTAATGCCAACCACTCCGCGAGTGTAGTGGGTGCTTTTTA
>NC_043026.1:14572107-14602107 GCF_006345805.1 Octopus sinensis | reverse complement strand
CTATCATCGGTCTCTTTTTACTTGTTTCAGTCATTTGACTGCGGCCATGCTGGAGCAAGCAAACTCTTTAGCGAGCACTCGACCCCGGGGACTTTCTTTGTAAGCCCTATACTATTCTATCTTCGTCGCTTTTTACTTGTTTCAGTCGTTTGACTGCGACCATGCTGGAGCACACGCGCCTTTAGTCGAGCAACTCGACCCTGGGACTTATTCTTTTGTAAGCCCAGTAACTTATTCTATCGTCCCTTTGCCGAACTGCTAAGTGACAGGGACATAAACACACCAGCATCAGTTGTCAAGCAATGCTGGGGGACAACACAGACACACAAACATACCCGCACACATACATATATATATATATATAACATATATACGATGGACTTCTTCAGTTTCCGTCTACCAAATCCACTGACAAGGCTTTGGTCGGCCCGAGGCTATAGTAGAAGACACTTGCCCAGATGCCATGCAGTGGGACTGAACCCGGAACCATGTGTTGGTAAACACTACTTACCACCAGCCACTCCTGGCCTATACACATACATTATATATATTTACAACATATACCGACAGGCTTCTTTCAGTTTTCGTCTACCAATCCACTGACAAGCTTTGTCGGCCCGAGGCTATAGTAGAAGACGCTTGCCCAAGATGCCACGCAGTGGGACTGAACCTGGAACCATGTGGTTGGTAAGCAAGCTACTTACCACACAGCCACTCCTGTGCATATTGTAATGTTTTTACTTTAATTTTATTTTCTGTATCATTTTCATGCCATAATTTCTGATGGCACGGGTACACTAGTAACTGTTAAATACTATGGAGAGCTCAGTAGAGGAAATACCAACCAAGTTAGATGAGGAGTCTGAAAGTGATGAGCATACGAGAGGCGTTAAGAGAGGAGCTGAGAGCTGAGTATCGTAGAAGGTGATTTGCTTCCTTATTTACTGAATCCTCTGCTGAAATCCATTGTGAAACAATATCTTTGTGATGCTTGCTGAATATTGGTTTCAGATTTTGACACTAGACCAGCAAGTTCAGGGGAGTTGTGTTAGGGGAATTACAACCGTGTTTCGTGGTCTGCTACCACAACAGGTCCTTTATAGGATCCAGATAGCTCAAGACATCATCAGGAGGAACCACGCCCGGTTTCAGCCCCTACTCCTGTACCGTTTTGACGTGGCGGGGCCCCCCTTTCAGAGGTGTCTTCAGCTCTGGTGTTGGGTGCATGTCTTCTTTCTTCTTCTTTCTTCTGTTCCCTGGCCCCTTCGATGTATCGTCAGCGAGTGTCAGCCGGCGACTGACTGACTTGTCAAATTTTTTCTTTAGGAATTACAACCGTGTTTCGTGGTCTGCTACCACAACAGCTCCTTTATAGGATCCAATTAGCTCAAGACATCATCAGGAGGAACCACGCCCGGTTTCGGCCCCTACTCCTCTGCCGTTTTGACGTGGCGCCCCCCCCCCCTTTTCGGAGGTGTCTTCAGCTCTGGTGTTGGGTGCATGTCTTCTTTCTTCTGTTCCCTGGCCCCTTCAATGTATCGTCAGCCGGTGACTGACTGACTGACTTGTCACTCCCTTAATTACATTGCTCAACTGGCACTTATTCGTTGACCTTGAAAGGATGAGAAACAAAACCCGTCAAAGGGCGGGGGAACTCTTGAGAGTCAACGGCCATCCAATAAATGTCTTGAGGCTGTATCATGCACGGGGACATAGAAATAATCGGACTGACTACCCGATTGTGCTGTTAAACCATTGGGACTGAAGGACTCCTAGCCTTTGTTAGGGCATCCTTCTAGGTGAAGGTAACTCAGGTAACTGGGATAACTCCAACATAAAACCTGCGGCTCAGTGGTTACCAATGATGTTGACTTGTTCTTCTTTTCGGATTATGACTGCTGTTGCTTAGTGAGTGGGATTGACTCAGTGCACAGCCTTTCCTCACTTTAAAAAAAAAATCTTCTTGCACAGGCATTGTACAATAACAACATTAATTAAGCTTTGTGCAATGGCCATACTCGATAACGAGGGGGCAGCCACTACCATGTATGTATGAATGTATATATGTATGTATGTATGTATATATGTATGTAGGTATGTATGTAGGTATGTATGTATGTATATATGTATGTATGTACGTACGTATGTATGTATGTATGTATGTATGTATGTATGTATGTACGTATGTATGTATGTATGTATGAGTGTGTATGTATATATCTCTATCTATCTATTAATCTATATCTATCTGTCTCTCTCTGTACACACACACACACACACACCTATCTGTATGCATGTGTGTGTAGGCGTCAGCATGTGTACACAATATGTGAATGTGCTATCAATTACATGCAATTATATATAATCGAGAAATAATGTGGTAGTTATCCAAAGGAAATTACTAAATATTGGTGATTACTGTATACATAGCAATCTACCTGTTTTAGAATATTGATGTGTTTGTGTCTGTATGTTTGCAGATGTATACAAATAAACATGCAGGAGTGGCTGTGTGGTAAGTAGCTTGCTTACCAACCACATGGTTCCGGGTTCAGTCCCACTGCGTGGCACCTTGAGCAAGTGTCTTCTACTATAGCCTCGGGCTGACCAAAGCCTTGTGAGTGGATTTGGTAGACGGAAACTGAAAGAAGTCCGTCGTATATATGTATATATATATATATATATATATGTGTGTGCGTGTATGTTTGTGTGTCTGTGTTTGTCCCCCTAACATTGCTTGACAACCGATGCTGGTGTGTTTATGTCCCCGTCACTTTGCGGATCAGCAAAAGAAACCGATAGAATACATACTGGGCTGACAAAGAATAAGTGTCGGGGTCGAGTTGCCCGATTAAAGGTGGTGCTCCAGCATGGCCGCAGTCAAATGACTGAAACAAGTAAAAGAGTAAAAGAGTAAAAGAGAGTATAGATTTATATCTAAGTGTATACACAATATATTTGTAAATACATTTATTCATATATAGGGTCATCCCATAAATAATGCTGTTATTTTTATACTTTTATTTTTTTAATTAAAATTAAACATACAGGCGCAGGAGTGGCTGTGTGGTAAGTAGCTTGCCTACCAACCACATGGTTCCGGGTTCAGTCCCACTGCATGGCATCTTGGGCAAGTGTCTTCTGCTATAGCCTCGGGCCGACCAAAGCCTTGTGAGTGGATATGTTAGACGGAAACTGAAAGAAGCCTGTAACTTGGGTCCATGGCCTCTGCCCCCTCTCTGTCACATCCTCATCATCTTTCTCTCCTCTCACTCTTCTCCATCTGAGGAAGCTCACATTTCTCTTCTAATGGAAGGCCTCTTTTTGTCTCTAAATACTCCTCCCCCAAAGTGAGGGTTCTTGTCCTGCAAGTTATTTTGTGCCCTCACTGCTGCTGGTGCCCATAAAAAGCATTCAGTACACTCTGTAAAGTGGTTGGCATCAGGAAGGGCATCCTGAGACAGAAGCCATGCCAAAGCAGACAGCAAAGCTTAATGTAAACTTCTAACTTGCCTGTTTCTGTTAAACTGTCCAACCCATGCCAGCATGGAAAATGGACGTAACATGATGACGATGTATGTACATATAGATTTGTGTGTATATAAATATACAAACATATACATATACATACATACTTATATATATATATATATATATATATATATAATATATATAAACACACATATATATACATACTACATCATACATACATACATATATATACATTTATACACATATATATGTGTGTGTGTATATGTAATATATATATATATATACATATATACACATACATATACATATATGTGTGTGTATATATGTATATATATTAATATATACATACACACCACACACACATATATGTGTGTGTATATATGTATATATATATATATATATATATATATAATATATATATGTATGCATGTATATATGTATATGTTTATAATAGTGTACTTTTTCAAGAAAGATGATGGCAATTTTATGAACTATAGAAAACAGCACATTAGTTCAAATAAAATTAAATATTAAATTCCTTCCTTACATTTTAAAATGTGTTAGGACCGAAATATATAGCAGAACGGAAACGATAGTAAAACAAAAATCTCTGACCATCAATCACCCGAATTTTCATAATGTTTATTTTAGTGCCTCTTGTTTCAGCAGCCTTTATTGAGTGGTAGCAAATAGAGACAGAAATTAATTATTATGCATGGATATATCAATATCTGTCTCTCTGCATTTTCTATCTATATGGAATGGAAGCACTCCGTCGGTTACGACGACGAGGGTTCCAGTTGATCCGAATCAACGGAACAGCCTGCTCGTGAAATTAACGTGTAAGTGGCTGAGCACTCCCACAGACACGTGCACCCTTAATGTAGTTTCTTGGGGGATATTCAGCGTGCCCATGAGAGTGACAAGGCTTGGCCCTTTGAATAACAGGTACAACAGAACAGTAGTAAGAGTGAGAGAAAAGTTGGGGTTGAAGAGTACAGCATGGATCACCACCATCCCCTGCCGAAGCCGCCTCGTGAAGCTTTAGGTGTTTTTCGCTCAATAAACACTCACAACACCTGGTCTGGGAATCGAAACCGCGATCCTATGACCGCAAGTCCGCTGCCCTAACTACTGGGCCATTGCGCCTCCACTCTATCTATATATCTGCCAGTCCATATATCTCTGAGAGCAGAATAAAAAAAATATTCAGTTAAAATTCTTTATTATAACATCATAAATTACGAAATTTCAATACTTACATACAAACACACACACATAGACGACCACTCTCTTTTACTCTTTTACTTGTTTCAGTCATTTGACTGCGGCCATGCTGGAGCACCGCCTTTAATCGAGCAAATCGACCCCGGGACTTATTCTTTGTAAGCCCAGTACTTATTCTATCGGTCTCTTTTTCCGAACCGCTAAGTGACGGGGACATAAACACACCAGCATCGGTTGTCAAGCAATGCTAGGGGGACAAACACACACACTACATATATATATACATATATACGACAGGCTTCTTTCAGTTTCTGTCTACCAAATCCACTCACAAGGCTTTGGTCGGCCCGAGGCTATAGTAGAAGACACTTGCCCAAGGTGCCACGCAGTGGGACTGAACCCGGAACAATGTGGTTGGTAAGCAAGCTACTTACCACACAGACACTCTTACGCCTATATACATATATACGATGGGCTTCTTTCAGTTTCCGTCTACCAAATCCACTCACAAGGCTTTGGTTGGCCCGAGGCTATAGTAGAAGACACTTGCCCAAGGTGCCACGCAGTGGGACTGAACCCGGAACCATGTGGTTGGTTAGCAAGCTACTTACCACACAGACACTCTTACGCCTATATACATTTATACGATGGGCTTCTTTCAGTTTCCATCTACCAAATCCACTCACAAGGCTTTGGTCGGCCCGAGGCTATAGTAGAAGACACTTGCCTATAGTAGAAAGCATTTGCCTTTGGTGCCACGTAGTGGGACTGAACCCAGAACTATGTGGTTGTGAAGTAAGCTTCTTACCACACAGCCACGCAGGTAAATGGTCAGTAAATCTGTTGGCTAGATGGAGGCCACACTGTCCAACACATAACGAGATGCGAACGTTACATTTGAGGCGATAAATGATGTTAGAAGTGATACGAGATGAGTCGCAGATGTGAATAGTGTGTTGTTTCACACACACCACACACACACACACCATACACACATGGACACACTTTAGCTGAGAAGGCAAAACAATAGCAAAATAGCCATATTTCTAAGTATTGTTACGCATTAATGTAAAAACTGGCAACACTTTGTAATACGAGGCGAATGAATTAAGTTACATTTATTCACACACTGGAATAAATATTCATATTCCATGCGTTCATTATTCTTGAACAAAGCGCTTTGTTGTTCCTGGGATGATTAGAGCCGAGTTTTGATAAATTCATGTATACATCTATACATGCATACATATATATGTATATACATATACATATATGTGTGTATAATACATACATATATATATATATATATATATATATATATATAATATATATGTTGTTATATTTCGGAATGGTCATATTGTCAGTTTATGTGTGTATATAATATTTAAAACGTACTATATATAGCTGCTTATTTATATATTCATATATGTATATATATATGTTTATGTGTGTGTGTGTGTGTGTGTGCGCGCGTGTGTGTATATATAAATACATATATATATGGATATGTATGTGTGTGTGTGTGTGTGTGTATATAAATACATATATATGGATATGTGTGTGTATGTGTGTGTGGGTGTGTGTGTGTGTGTACATATAAATACATATATATGAATATATGTGTGTATGTGTGCGTGTGTGTATAAATACATATATATGGATGTGTGTGTGTGTGTACATATAAATACATATATATGGATATGTGTGTATGTGTGTGTGTGTGTGTATAAATACATATATATGGATATGTGTGTGTGTCTGTGTGCATGTGTGTGTGTGTATGTACATGCATAAAAACAAGATTTATTCCATCTTTTCTGAAACTATTCAAATTGTTTCCTCTACTAAAAGCGCTCTCAGAGATCTTCCGACGCTTAATAAATTCTAGACATTTTAAGAAAAGCTGGAATCAATCTTGTAAATTCTGTTCTTAACCTTCCCTTGTTTTTAGTCGTTGATTTCCTAGTGGAATGATCAGACTCTCCAAATTATACATACAGACATGCTTACTTGCTTGAATATATAAATACATGATGAGGGTAGCAGTCTCTCAAAGCCTGAGTAAAAAAACGACCCTGCAACTTCTTGCCCATCATAGAGGTCAGCTTCCCTGCAGGCATAAATATCTCTTTGAAAATGAAAGAAAAAATAGGATATCTATGGACAACTGCTTCGAAACCTTCAGCTTCTATATCCAGACTCTGAATTCATATTAATACCAATAATTGCCAGCCTCGCCTGGCCCCCGTGCCGGTGGCATGTAAAAAGCACCATCCGTTCGTGGCCGTTGCCAGCGCCGCCCCGACTGGCCTCCGTGCCGGTGACACGTAAAAGCACCATCTGTTCGTGTCCATTGCCAGCCTCGCCTGGCCTCCGTGCCAGTGGCACGTAAAAGCACCATCCGTTCATGGCCATTTGCACCCACTACACTCGCGGAGTGGTTGGTGTTAGGAAGGGCATCCAGCCGTAGAAACACTGCCAGATCAGACTGGGCCTGATGCAGCCTTCTGGCTTCACAGACCCCAGTTGAACCGTCCAACCCATGCTAGCACGGAAAACGGACGCTAAATGATGATGATGATGATGATGATGATGATAATTGGAGCACTAGGTTTTATTAGTAAATGCTTGAAGGAGAATCTGGATAAACTGTGATTTTCAGAAAGAGAAATTGACTGGCTGATTCGTAAATTACAAGTGCAATCTGTAAGTGGAACAGTAAAAATATGCAAGAGTTTTCTCAAGTTCCAAATGTGAATTTGTCAGTGTTAACTACATCCCAAAGATGGAAACTTGTATCTTTGTTGGAAACCGACTCCCTCCTCAGTAAAAGATTTATAATAATTAAAAAATAGAAGTGACATACATACACATACATACATACATACATACATATTCATTCATTGTATACATAGGCGCAGGAGTGGCTGTGTGGTAAGTAGCTTGCTAACCAACCACATGGTTCCGGGTTCAGTCCCACTGCGTGGCATCTTGGGCAAGTGTCTTCTACTATAGCCCCGGGCCGACCAATGCCTTGTGAGTGGATTTGGTAGACGGAAACTGAAAGAAGCCTGTCATATATATATGTATGTTTGTGTGTCTGTGTTTGTCCCCCTAGCATTGCTTGACAACCGATGCTGGTGTGTTTACGTCCCTGTCACTTAGCGGTTCGGCAAAAGAGACCGATAGAATAAGTACTGGGCTTACAAAGAATAAAGTCCCAGGGTCGATTTGCTCGACTAAAGGCGGTGCTCCAGCATGGCCACAGTCAAATGACTGAAACAAAGTAAAAGAGTAAAGAGTATATATAAACCCACATTGCTTGCTAACCTACATATACATTGTTATACATCCTACACACACACACACACACACATCCTCCTTCAATACTGCCACTGCCATCAGAACCCCTCCATCCTCTAATTGCCCCAACAACACCACCACCAACACCTTCATAAACATCCTAAACACAAACACTCACAACAACTCCTACAAAATATCTGGAGCCAAACTGACTATAAATAAGAGAAGATACAGCATCCGGAAATGTTTGAAGAGAGAGACTGAGAATGGTGAAGTGAAGGAGGGGTGGGGGAACGAAAAAGGAGACAAGAATAAGAATAAGAATAAGAATAAGAAGTGGTTGATTTAGTAAAGAGAGTTATAACTAGCAGTGGAGGCGCAATGGCCCAGTGGTTAGGGCAACGGACTCGCGGTCGTAGGATCGCGGTTTCGATTCCCAGACCAGGCATTGTGAGTGTTTATTGAGCGAAAAACACCTTAAGCTCCACGAGGCCCCGGCAGGGGATTGTGGTGATCCCTGCTGTACTCTATCACCACAACTTTCTCTCACTCTTACTTCCTGTTTCTGTTGTACCTGTATTTCAAAGGGGCTGGCCTTGTCACTCTCTGTGTCATGCTGAATATCCCCGAGAACTATGTTTAAGGGTACACGTGTCTGTGGAGTGCTCAGCCACTTGCACGTTAATTTCATGAGCAGGCTGTTCCGTTGATTCGGATCAACCGGAACCCTCGTCGTCGTAACCGACGGAGTGCTTCCATCCAAACCCACATTGCTTGCTAACCTACATATACATTGTTATACATCCTACACACACACACAGACACATCCTCCTTCAATACTGCCACTGCCATCAGAACACCCCCCCCATCCTCTAATTGCCACAAGCAACACACCAACAACACCTTCATAAACATCCTAAACACAAACACTTACACCTACTCCTACAAAATATCTGGAGCCAAAGTGACTATAAATAAGAGAAGATACAGCATCCGGAAATGTTTGAAGAGAGAGAGAGAGAGACTCAGAATGGTGAAGAGGAGGAGGGGTGGGGGAACGAAAAAGGAGACAAGAATAAGAATAAGAATAAGAATAAGAAGTGGTTGATTTAGTAAAGAGAGTTATAACCAGCAATTAATAAAGCAAAACCATACCATTTTATAAAACTGTTTTTTCTCTCTATTTCTTCCCCAGACAAATAATCATAAATTACAAAAGAGAGTCTGAGATAATCATAGATCAGTCAGAAAGCTTTTATTTCTTGTCTCCAAATTGTATTTAAGAAACGGCGTCAGCGGGGGTGGGGAGGCCAAAGAAATGGTAATAGTGGCTGGAGTGAAATCTTGGTAACTTGTTATATAGGTGCAGGTGTGGCTGTGTGGTAAGAAGCTTGCTTCCCAACCTCATAGTTCTGAGTTCAGTCCCAGCGAATGATACCTATTTTTTTATTGCCCACAAGGGGCTAAACATAGAGGGTACAAACAAGGACAGACATAGGTATTAAGTCGATTACACCGACCCCAGTGTGAAACTGGTACTTATTTAATCGACCCCGAAAGGATGAAAGGCAAAGTCGACCTCGGCGGAATTTGAACTCAGAACGTAACGGCAGACGAAATACGGCTACGCATTTCGCCCGGCGTGCTAACGTTTCTGCCAAATGATACCTTGTGAAAATGTCTTCAACTATAGCTTTGAGCTGACCAAAGCCTTGTGAGTGGATTTGGTAGATGGAAACTGAAGAAAGCTTGTTGCATCATCATCATCATCGTAAATATATATGTATATGTATATAAAATTATAAATAAGTGTAACTGCTAGAGTAAGAATAGCTTGGGCAAAGTTCAGAGAGCTCTTACCTCTGCTGGTGACAAAAGGCCTCTCGCTCAGAGTAAAAGGCAGACTGTATGACGCGTGTGTATGAACAGCCATGCTACATGGCAGTGAAACATGGGCCGTGACTGCTGAGGACATGCGTAAGCTCACAAGAAATGAAGCCAGTATGCTCCGATTGATGCGTAATGTCAGTGTTCATACTTGACAGAGTGTAAGTACCTTGAGAGAAAAGCTGGACCTAAGAAGCATCAGTTGTGGTGTGCAAGAGAGACGTTTGTACTGGTGTGGTCATGTGGCGAGAATGGATGAAGATAGTTGTGTGAAAAAGTGCCACACCCTAGCGGTTGAGGGAACCTGTGGAAGAGGCAGACCCAGGAAAACCTGGGACGAGGTGGTGAAGCACGACCTTCGAACTTTAGGTCTCACTGAGGAAATGACTAGAGACCAAGACCTTTGGAAGTGTGCTGTGCGTCCAACCCATGGAAAGTGGACGCTAAACGATGATGATGATGTGATGATGAAGGGTATCTAAGAGATACCATCATGCTTGAAATAGCAGTCAAAGTCTGACTCTAAAAACCATTTTAAGTGTTCAATGCAGCACAAGGTGAAAAGATAAACATAAATAAACTAGTAAATATACATCATCATCATCATCATCATCATCGTTTAACGTCCGTTTTCCGCGCTAGCACGGGTTGGACGGTTTCGACCGGGGTCTGGGGAGCTCGGGACTGCCCCAGGCTCCAGTCTAGTCTGGCAGTGTTTCTACGGCTGGATGCCCTTCCTAACGCCAACCACTCCGCGAGTGTAGTGGGTGCTTTTTACGTGCCACCTGCACAGGTGCCAGAGGGGTCTGGCATCGGCCACGTTCGGATGGTGCTTTTTATGTTGGGGGGGGGGTGCAGAAATATAGGGGAGCACCAGTGGGGAGGGGTGGTTCAGAGGAATGATGACAGGTTCTAGGCAAGTATATATATATATGGCTGTGTGGTTAGGGAGCTTGCTTCTGAGTTACATGGTTTCGGGTTCAGTCCCACTGCGTGGCACTTTGGGTAGGTGTTTCCCACTATAGCCCCGAGCAGACCGAAGCTTTGTGATTGAATTCGGTAGGTGGGAGTTACTGCCGTGTGTGTATGTGTGCGTGTAGGTGCTTGTGCCTCTCCCAAAGAGAGAGAGAGGGATATATATATATACATATATATATACATATATTCATACTAAATATATATATAGAAATATATATATTATATATATATATATTATATATATATAACATATATATATATATAATATAAAGTTAATCCAAACAAGAAAGCCACAAAAAAAAACACAACAACGCGAGGACGTTGGAACAAATATAGTATTATTGGATGCTCAGGAAAGAAGGAGAAGGAGGCTTAACGTTTTGAGCGGAGCTCTTCGTCGGAAACATTGGAGAGGAAAGATACAGAGAAGGGAAGACAGAGGAAAACAAAATCGCCAACGGTACACACGAGGTCACATTTGAAAATATATATAAATATTATTACATATGAATATATTACATATATATATGTATATATATATATATATATATATATATACGTATACATATATACATTATATATATATTCATATATATACATATACATATATAATATACATTTATTATATTACATATATATATATATATAAATTTAATCCAAATAAGAAAGCACAAAAAAAACACAACAACGCGAGGACGTGGAACACATATAGTATTATTGGATGCTCAGGAAAGAAGGAAAGAAGGAGGGCTTAACGTTTTGAGCGGAGCTCTTCGTCGGAAACATTGGAGAAGGAAAGATACAGAGAAGGGAAGACAGAGGGACAAAAATCGCCAACGGTACACACGAGGTCACATTTTGAAATATATATAAATATATATACATATGAATATATTTACATATATATATATGTATATATATATATATATATATATATACGTATACATATATACATATATATATATATTCATATATATACATATACATATATATATATACATTTATTTATATACATATATATATATATAATAAATGTAATCCAAATAAGAAAGCACAAAAAAACACAACAACGCGAGGACGTGGAACACATATAGTTTATTGGATGCTCAGGAAAGAAGGAAAGAAGGAGGGCTTAACGTTTCGAGCGGAGCTCTTTGTCGGAAACATTGGAGAAGAAAGATACAGAAAGGGAAGACAGAGGGACAAAAATCGCCAACGGTACACCGACGAGGTCACATTTTGAAATATATATAAATAATTATACATATGAATATATTTACATAATATATATGTTATAATATATATATATATATATATATATACGTATACATATATACATATATATATATATTCATATATATACAATACATATATATATATACATTTATTTATATACATATATATATATATATAAATTTAATCCAAATCCAAATAGAAAGCACAAAAATACACACAACGCGAGTACGTGGAACACATATAGTATTATTGGTGCTCAGGAAAGAAGGAAGAAGGAGGGCTTAACGTTTCGAGCGGAGCTCTTTGTCGGAACATTGGAGAAGGAAAGATACAGAGAAGGGAAGACAGAGGGACAAAAATCGCCAACGGTACACACGAGGTCACATTTTGAATATATATAAATATATAACCAATGATATATTTACATATATATATATGTATATATATATATATATATATATATACGTATACATATATACATATATATATATATTCATATATAACATATACATATATATATATACATTTATTTTATACATAATATATATATATAAATTTAATCCAAATAAGAAAGCACAAAAAAACACAACAACGCGAGTACGTGGAACACATATAGTATTATTTGATGCTCAGGAAGAAGAAAGAAGGAGGCTTAACGTTTTGAGCGGAGCTCTTCGTCGGAAACATGGAGAAGGAAAGATACAGAGAAGGAAGACAGAGGGACAAAAATCGCCAACGGTACACACGAGGTCACATTTTGAAATATAATAAAATATATACATATGAATATATTTACATATATATATTGTATATATATATATATATATATATATATATCGTATACATATATACATATATATATATATTCATATATATACATATACATATATATATATACATTTATTTATATACATATATATATATATATAAATTTAATCCAAATAAGAAAGCACAAAAAAACACAACAACGCGAGTACGTGGAACACATATAGTATTATTTGATGCTCAGGAAAGAAGGAAAGAAGGAGGGCTTAACGTTTTGAGCGGAGCTCTTCGTCGGAAACATTGGAGAAGGAAAGATACAGAGAAGGGAAGACAGAGGGACAAAAATCGCCAACGGTACACACGAGGTCACATTTTGAAATATATATATACATAGACATAAATATATGAATACATATGTGTGTGTGGTGTACATACACAAAAAGAGAGAGAGAGTGAGAAGAGACAGAAAGTTAAAATGTACACCATTAAGCTGGATATCAGATATATTAAATGAAGTCTGAATTAAGACAGTTTTTATCATTGTTGACTTCGACTGGCTTCGAGTGTCTTTGTGTCAATGGAGAGTAATCAGCTAAAGTGTGTAGTGGAATGTGAGTATGTAAGGTAGCATGTGTGTGTGTGTGTACGAGTGTCTTTATATCTGAACTTGCATGTGTATATGTGTGTGTATGTGCAAGTGTGTATGCGTGTCTTTATAGGTGGTCATATGTGTATTTGTGTGTCTGTGTGCATGAGTGTATGTGTATGCATGTGTGTGAGTGTGTGTGTATATATGAGTGTGTGTGTGTATATATGAGTGTGTGTGAGTGTGTGTGTGTGTGAGTGTATGTGTAAGTGTGTGTATGAGTGTGTGTATGCATGTGTGTGTGAGTGTGTTTATAGGTGAGCATGTGTGTGTATTTGTGTGTGTGTCTGTGTGTATGAGTAGGTAAATGTATATTTATGAGTAGGTAACATGTGAGGGTGTGTGTGTGAGTGTATGTGTGTGTATGAGTGTGTGTATGCATGTGTGTGTGAGTGTGTTTATAGGTGAGCATGTGTGTGTATTTGTGTATCTGTGTGTGTGAGGGTGTGTGTGTGAGTGTATGTGTGTGTATGAGTGTGTGTGTGCATGTGTGTGTGAGTGTGTTTATAGGTGAGCATGTGTGTGTATTTGTGTATCTGTGTGTATGAGTAGGTAAATGTATATTTATAAGTGAGTGTGTACGTGTGGTGTGTGTGTGTGTGGTGTGTGTGTATTTACAAATGTGTTTATAGTTGTACATATGTGTATTTGTGGGTGTGCATCTGTGTGCAACAGTAGGTAAATTTGTGTGTAAAAGCATGTGTCCGTGTGAGTGTGTGTGTGCGTGTGTGTGTGCATATGACTAAGTAAATGTGTGTGTATGACTGTATCTATGGACGAGCCTGTACTTGTGTCTGTACATATGCCTGAGTAAGCAAGTTTGTATATGAGTGTTTGTGTGTAGGGCTGTGTATGAGTGTGTGTATAAGTAAGAGTGTGTGTTGAAACTTGATTAATTGAAGAGAGAGTGTTGTATGTGTGTGAGTGTGGCGGGGGTGGGGTGTACGTAAGGAAAAACTATAAAAACTGGTGATTTAAGAATGAGATCCCTTGAGGCATATTAAGTTACAAACTCTTCTTCATTGCTTTTTACATGATCAGTCCATTGTAAGTAGCCATCAACATCACTGTTGCTCATGAACAGCAAAATAAAAGAAAAAATTGCAAAAGTATCCTTATATATAAAAGTGAGGTTGTGTGCTGTCTGTCTCCTACGATTTAGATTCCTAACTACTCCCACATTTTGCGGTGCAGTTTATAGTCGTGATTCATATCGAGCCCTTCTGGGTATTAGCGTGCGTCTACGATGAGTCTACGATTTTTAAAATAATTTAACATCATTTTTTATTCCATTTTAATGCATAATTTTCGTGCGTCGATGGCGGCGGAGTTGGCGTCATGGTCACATCTGCACCTGTTTGCTTTCCCCCCTTCTTCCCTCCCTTCGTGAAGCTGTGGGGAAGGGAGTGTAAGGAAATCAACGCCGTAATGCGTTGTCAAGGAGACCAGCGTTCTTTTAGAACAACGACTTCATGGCTTGAAGACACCAAAACAGAAATGGCTAAGAAAGCCTGAATTGGCATCTATAAGGGAAGTAACTCTCTAAAAATGCTTATATAGTTATTTCCCTTACAAACCTGAGCAACGCCGGGCAATACTCTCTTTTACTCTTTTACTCTCTTACTTGTTTCAGTCATTTGACTGCGGCCATGCTGGAGCACCGCCTTTAGTCAAGCAACTCGACCCCAGGACTTATTCTTTGTAAGCCCAGTACTTATTTTATCGGTCTCTTTTGCCGAACCGCTAAGTGACGGGGACGTAAACACACCAGCATTGGTTGTCAAGCAATGCTAGGGGGACAAACACAGACACACAAACACACACACACATACATATATATACATATATACGACGGGCTTCTTTCAGTTTCCGTCTACCAAATCCACTCACAAGGCTTTGGTCAGCCCGGGGCTATAGCAGAAGACACTTGCCCAAGATGCCATGCAGTGGGACTGAACCCGGAACCATGTGGTTGGTTAGCAAGCTACTTACCACACAGCCACTCCTGCGCCACTTCCTGCTAGTAAAATATAAAAATATAGAAATATAAAATACATAGTAAAAAATATCTTCTATCTTCTACTTTTTACTTGGTTCAGTCATTAGACTGCGACTAAGCTGGGGCACTGCCTTGAAGAATTCTTAGTTGAATGAATCAAGACTGTACTTATTTTTTTTTTAAGCCTGGTACTTATTCTATCGGTCTCTTTTGTCAAACTGCTAAGTTACAGTGATGGGAACAAACCAACACCGGTTGTCAAGCAGTAGTTGTGGGGGACAAACACAGACACAAAGACACACACACACACACACACACACATACACACACACACATACACACACACACATACACACACACACATACACACACACATACACACACACACATACACACACACACACATACACACACACACATACACACACACAAACACACACACACACACACACACACACACACACACACCACACACACAACTGACTTCTTTCAGTTTCCATCTACCACTCACAAGGTTTTGGTTGGCCTGAAGCTATAGAAGACACTTGCTGAAGGTGGTTCACAGTGGAACTGAACTTGCAACCATGCAATTGGGAAGTAAGCTTCTTACCAAACAGCCACACCTGTGTCTATGAAATATAAATATAAAATATAAAAATATAGGTGTAGGAGTGGCTGTGTGGTAAGTAGCTTGCTAACCAACCACATGGTCCCGAGTTCAGTCCCACTGTGTGGCACCTTGGGCAAGTGTCTTCTGCTATAGCCTCGGGCCGACTAATGCCTTGTGAGTGGATTTGGTAGACGGAAACTGAAAGAAGCCCGTCGTATATAATATATATATATATATATATATATATATATGTATGTGTGTGTTTGTGTGTCTGTGTTTGTCCCCCTAGCATTGCTTGACAACCGATGCTGGTGTGTTTACATCCCCATAACCTAGCTATTCGGCAAAAGAGACCGATAGAATAAGTACTGGGCTTACAAAGAATAAGTCCTGGGGTCGATTTGCTCGATCGACTAAAGGCGGTGCTCCAGCATGGCCACAGTCAAATGACTGAAACAAGTAAAAGAGTAAAGCGTATAACCTTCTGAGTGGATTTGGTTGACAGAAACTGAAAGAAGCCCGAAAGGATGAAAGTCAAAGTCAATCTTGGTGGAATTTGAACTCAGAATGTATCGATGGATGAAATATCACTAAGCATTTCATCAACTAAAGGCGATGCTCCAGCATAGCCACAGTCAAATGACTGAAACATGTAAGTTGTGTGTGTGTGTGTGTGTGTGTGTGTGTCTGTGTTTGTTCCCCACAACTACTGCTTGACAACCGGTGTTGGTTTGTTCACATCACTGTAACTTAGCAGTTTGACAAAAGAGACCAATATCACTAAGCATTTCATCGACTAAAGGCGGTAATCCAGCATAGCCACAGTCAAATGACTGAAACATGTAAAAGAGTAAAGAGAGAGAGTTGCCAACTTGTTTAACATTTGCAATCACTGGGTGGACAATGCAAAGCAAAAAAAACAAAACAATTGTCTTTAATAAGAAACTAATAAATAATTTTCCACATTGTCTACGAGTAGCATCTTACTTTTTCCTTGTTCAGCCATCCGCGTTTTGATCCATTTCCTGTATACAAGACTCAACAGGTGATAAATTTGTAGCTTAAGCGATTAACGTGTAGTTTGCACACGTATGAAATTTTAAATGTCATTATGGCAGCTAGAGGATATACAGTATGTGTTCCGTGATCCATTATTATCTGCAATTTCTAGCCACTGCTGATTCCTTGCATATCTATAAACGGCATAAAAACCACTGCCGAAGCTTTCGCTGTTGTTGTTCTTCTCTTCTAAGAATCTTCTCTCTATGTTGACAAAGCAACTGAATGAATGAAGTATGATGTCTGCTGTGAAAAGAAGCACCAGCATATTTTCACAATCGCCATTGTTCCACTATTTGTGGTTGTTGTTGTTGGTGTTGTTGTTGTCGTTATTATCTGTTGTTCTGGTACTACATCTTTATATATAAAAGTGAAGTTGTGTGGTGTCTGTCTCCTACGATTTAGATTCCTAACTACTCCCACATTTTGCGGTGCAGTTTAACCAAACCCGGGTATCTTATAGTCGTGATTCATATCGAGCCCTTCTGGGTATTAGCGCACGTCTACGATGAGTCTATGATTTAAAAAAAAATTTACCATCATTTTTTTGCATTTTAATGCACTTTTTCGCTATTATATAAGGGAAGTAACTCTCTAAAAATGTCTACGATGAGTCAACGATTTAAAAAAAAAATTACCATCATTTTTTTCCATTTTAATGCATTTTTTCGCCATTATATAAGGGAAGTAACTCTCTAAAAATGTCTACGATGAGTCAACGATTTAAAAAAAATTTACCATAATTTTTTTTCCATTTTTAATGCATTTTTTTGCTACTTTTTGGCTATAACTCTCTAAAAATGCTTATATAGTTATTTCCCTTACAAACCCGAGCAACGCCGGGCGATACTGCTAGTTGTTTATAAACTATGTGTTCAATTCTTTGTTTGTTGGGATGCAGAGACATTCCAGAGCGTCACTCTCTGTGTCACGCTGAATATCCCTGAGAACTACGTTAAGAGTACACGTGTCTGTGGTGGCTCAGCCACTTACACGTTAATTTCACGAGCAGGCTGTTCCGTTGATTCGGATCAACCGGAACCCTCGTCGTCGTAACCGACGGAGTGCTTCCAATACCTCACATTCAGACTTTATTGAAAAGAAACACCCAGAGAAACTTGCACTTGGGCATGCGACAGCCTAACTCATTTCAGAAACACTCTGAAAGGGAAGATGAAATAGACCTTATTGGATAGATTTTTTTATCAAACACTCCTGCAGATGAAAGCAAGGAAACAATACAGCTCCCATGACTTTCGGAAACATTTTTTCACGCTCAGAGTTGCTGAAGTATGGAATAAACTGCCTGCGTCAGTTGTTGACTGCCATGACACTGCATCGTTTAAGGCCCTCATGCTTTCCGAAATCCGCCGAAACTACACCTGATTATATATACACTTTAGATGAGTTGTAGTGCACCTGAGCACTGTACACAATTATTATTATTATTATTTAAAACATGGTTAAAAGGTCAGAAAACGGCAAATAAGATTCAGTTATTCAGTCCAGCCTCTCTCCTCCATTTCCGTAAGCATCCTCAAATTGTCTGATCTCCAAGGTAATGCAGTACATGATACGTAGTAAAACCAATTTATTGCAGTACATTCTCTTGCATTGTTTTGTTCTTTTTTGGTTTTTTTTAATACCATTTTAGTTATTTATTAGGTACGGTTCTCTTATTTAAAAACATGTAACAAAAAAAATTGCGGTGTTGTTTTTTTTTTTTTTATAGTGGGGCCAGAACGGATTGATACCATTTCAGTTCGTTTCAATAGGGAAATTGATTTGATGTATAAGTAATTTGAGCTATAAACTCCATCACAAAACAAATTAAACACACAAGTCGTTGTACCAATATACATATATATACATATATATATATATATAATCTGGCGTGTGATTGAGTGGATTTCATCCAGATAGTTTTGGCTCAGGAGCTACAAGTGGATTTTTTGTAAGTAAAATTACATTTAATTCATTAATAGCGAAACAATTGTCCCAAAATAATCTGTATTTTTGTTATTTTTTATTTGCCCTGTCCGTGTGAGCTAACAATCGTACTGCTTTCATGGGAAACATGTATTTTGTGGTTGAACCTTTTGGATTAACTGGTGCTAGAGTGAGCCATATAGTGACCACTCTCTTATATTTATTTTGTAAAAATATTATATATATTATAAAATATTATAATAATCCAGGTTTCTCGGAGCACTAGGCCACTTGGTGTTGAATAGATATACTATTAAATTAGTATCTAATTCTCTCACCCTTATTAATTAATTATAATTATGCTGCATTTATTTCTAAATGCTGTATTTGTTTTCCGTGAAAGTTTGGCGCGCTGTTAGTTGGGGCCATTGAATTATAACGTCGGATGTAATCAATTGAACTACACCGTATTTATATCGTTATGGTAAAATCTGGCGTGTGATTGAGTGGATTTCATCCAGATAGTTTTGGCTGAGGAGCTACAAGTGGATTTTTTTGTAAGTAAAATTACATTTAATTCATTATAGCGAAACAATTGTCCCAAAATAATCTGTATTTTTGTAATTTTTTATTTGCCCTGTCCGTGTGAGCTAACAATCGTACTGGCTTTCATGGGAAACATTATTTTTGTGGTTGAAACCTTTTGGATAACTGGTGCTAGAGTGAGCCATATAGTGACCACTCTCTTATATTTATTTTGTAAAAATATTATAATATATTATAAAATATTATAATAATCCAGGTTTCTCGGAGCACTAGGCCACTTGGTGTTGAATAGATATACTATTAAATTAGTATCTAATTCTCTCACCCTTATTAATTAATTATATATATATATATAATGTATATATATATTTGTATATATATACATATATATACATATATATATATACATATATATATATACATATATATATATATACATATATATACATATATATATATATATATATATACTATATATATATGTATGTATATATATACATGTAGTACATATGTATGTATACATATGTATATATATATGTATATGTAAGTATGTATATTATATACAGTATATATACATATATATACATATATATATACATATGTATGTATCTATATGTATATGTATGTATATATATATATGTATATATATGTATATATATATATGTATATATATATATATATATATGTATATATCTACTAGCAGAGATATCCGGCATTGCTCAGGATTAAAATGGCACAGTTTTATTGTTTTACTTGCTTTTGGTCATGTGACTCTGGCTATGCTACAGCACTGCCTTTAGCAAAAGAAATCGACACCAAAATGAGTGTTAGTTGGTGGTCAAGATATTATGAGGTGGGGATGGGAGAGAAGTAGGGGGAGAGGAGGAAGAAATAAGAAAGTAAGTAATGAATATGTGTGAGGTGTATGAAGTGTGTTTGGAGGTCCAGTGCTGGAGTCATCCACTACAGTTTCATGAGCTGTATACAACAGTGGATGTCATCATCATCATTATCATCATCATCATCATCATCATCATGGTTTAACGTCCGTTTTCCGCGCTAGCACGGGTTGGACGGTTCGACCGGGGTCTGGGAAGCCAGGGGCTGCTCCAGGCTCCAATCTGATCTGGCAGAGTTTCTACGGCTGGATGCCCTTCCTAACGCCAACCACTCCGCGAGTGTAGTGGGTGCTTTTTACGTGCCACCTGCACAGGTGCCAGGGGAGTCCGGCATCGGCCACGATTAGTTGGAGCTTTTAATGTGCCACCGGCACGGAAGCCAGCCAAGGTGGCGCTGGCAACGTTCGGATGATGCTTTTTATGTGCCACCGGCACAGAAGCCAGTCGGGGCGGCGCTGGCATCGGCCACGTTCGGATGGTGCTTTTTACGTGCCACCGGCACAGGCATCACAACTACTATTTCCATTGATATTTATTTCGACGTTCATGTTCATGTACTTGACTCAACAGGTCTCCTCAAGCACAGGGGGACGTTATGGGATCCAGGGTTCTTTGAATGGACAGGCTATGCGGAACTGATACAGGAAGCAGCCCGGGTCTTTGCAGTCACAGCAAATCTCCAGAGATCTTGGTCCTTCGCCATTGCCTCAGATGTATACATCTAATTGGATGAAATGATGAGTGAAATTGCAATTAAGCAACTGAGATTGGTCTATAGAGACAGGCCAATTCTTTTGCAAAACAATGCTCAACTACATGTTGCACAAAGAATGCTAATCAAGTTACAGGAACTGAACTTGGAAGTACTCTATCATCCGCCTTATTCACCAGACCTTGCACCAACTGACTATCACATTTTCTAGGCATTAGACAACTTTTTGCAAAGAAAAAAAATTCAAATCTGAAGAAGATGTGAAAACAGCCTTTTGTGATTTCATCACCTCTTGCTCTCCAGAATTTTTTGCTTTTGGCAAAATTTGTTTTGATAATTTAAGTGCATACTTTGATTAACAGCACTGCTTTTTGCTGAGATAAAGTAAAATAAACTTTCAGTTCAAAATTTCATTCTAAATGACCTAAAAAATACAGGGTGATTGAAAAGTAACTCCCTATTTTAAAATTCTTATAATTTATTTATCAATTATAATTTTTAGTAAAAAATAAATATGTGAAGATAGCGTATAGCATGGAGTTTTTTTAAAGTTCAATATAGGCGCAGGAGTGGCTGTGTGGTAAGTAGCTTGCTAACCAACCACATGGTTGTGGGTTCAGTCCCACTGTGTGGCACCTTGGGCAAGTGTCTTCTGCTATAGCCCCGGGCCGACCAATGCCTTGTGAGTGGATTTGGTAGACGGAAACTGAAAGAAGCCTGTATATATGTATATATATATATATGTGTGTGTGTGTGTGTGTGTCTGTGTTTGTCATTGCTTGACAACTGATGTTGGTGTGTTTACGTCCCCGTCACTTAGCGGTTCGGCAAAAGAGACCGATAGAATAAGTACTAGGCTTACAAAGAATAAGTCCTGGGGTCGATTTGCTCGACTAAAGGCGGTGCTCCAGCATGGTCACAGTCAAATGACTGAAACAAGTAAAAGAGTAAAAGAGTATAGGTACCAGCGTTCACCACCAGCTTTTCAAGGAGCCCAGGAATCACATCAACTGATTACATCAGGAATTCTTGTGGGATGGAAGACATAACATCTCATATTCACCTTTTAATTTTGGACCTTGATCATCCATCCATCTCCCAGGGAAGTGGGCATTCAGCCATTCATAAACATCAGTAGCAAAATGTGGAGGAGCATGCTATCTTGCATAAAAATCGGATCTTCGATATTCTCCTAAGTACTGATAACTGGGCAGATTTCATCTTGCAGCATGGTGAGGTATCTTTCAGCATTCATGTTATTGCAAAGGATGAAAGGACCCACCATCCTGTCCAAAGTCATTCCACACCATATTATTACCTTAGGCCAGTGCTTTTCAAACTTTTTGCTGGAGCGGAACCCCAAGGAAACATTCCACTGGCTCGAGGAACCCCTGTGCAATAATTTAATAGTCTTATGCACACATATCTGCACAGGAGAATTAAAAATTACTGCCGATTTTAGCAGTTTTGTAACTTCTTGCAGAACCCCTGGACTGTACTGGTGGACCCCTAAGGTTTCGCGGAAACCTGGTTGAAAACCACTGCCCTAGACCATTACAAGCTCACTCTTAAATACTGACCCTGTAGCCCCTGATGGTAAATTATTTCCCTTATATATTGTTTCTTGATAACTTCTTTTTTTAAACATCCTGACCCCACTTACCTTCAAATTACACCTACCCATTAATAAATTGTAGTATTCCCTAGACCAGTGCTTTTCAAACATTTTGCTGGAGCGGAACCCCAAGGAAACATTCCACTGACTCGAGGAACCCTGTGCTATAATTTAATAGTTTTATGAACACAGATCTGCACAGGAGAATTAAAAAAATTACTCGATTTTAGCAGTTTGTAACTTCTTGCGGAACCCCTGGACTGTACTGGCGAAACCCTGGTTGAAAACACTGAGTTAGACACAGTCAGTTAGACACTAGTTAGACCAGTGCTTTCAATCTTTTTGCTGGAGTGGAACTCCAAGGAAACATTCCCTGGCTCGAGGAAACCCCTGTGCAATAAATTGATAGTCTTATGCACACATATCTGCACAGGGGATTAAAAATTACTGCCGATTTTAGCAGTTTTGTAACTTCTTGCAGAACCCCTGGACTGTACTGGCAGAACCCTAAGGTTTCGCAGAACCCTAAATTTTCGCAGAACCCTGGTCGAAAACCACTGCCTTAGGCTGCTTCAGCATTTTTTCAGAGGTAATACGAGTAGTGGCAGTTGTGATGGTTCCCAAACCCATTGATGTGGAATACTGCTTGATCACTTCAGAGGCTATTTTTAAAGAGATCAGATCGTGCTTTTAGGGTTTCTAATTTCAAACGAAATAATTGATCTGAAAAATAAACCCCATATAGAACTCAATTCCCATACATTAAAGAACACGCAGAGCAAATTTGAGAGAAAAAAAATTATAGTTAATAGATAAATTATAAGTATTTTATAATATGGAGTTACTTTTCAATCACCCTGTGTATATATATATATATATATAGACTTCATAATTTGACACTGAATTATTGGAAGTCCACCTGACAAGAAACGATTGTAGTGGCGGTTTTTTTGACTATTTATTAAAATTTTATGTATTAATTAAGTCTTTCCTTGTTTGTTTTCAAAATAGTGGTTTTGTCTCGAATTATTTATAATATTTACTAAAAATCGAGTTTATCCTAAATCTGATTTTTCCCTGTAAATTGGATTTATTCCCTAATATTTATTATTATATATAATATATAATATATATATATATATATAATATAATATATATATATTTGCATGTGTATGTGTGAGTACATGTGTGTGTGATTATCCTTTCTCTTACTCTTCTCTCTCTCTCTCTTCTCTCTATATATCTATTATATATATATAACACACACCCAGACACACATGGTATACACACACACTATATGTATATGTATATATAGTACAAAGTAAGATAGGGGTTAGAGTTAGGGTTACCCACTATGGGATATCAGTTATCCAATATATATGTATATATATTTATATATATATATATATATATCTCAGTTATCCAGTATATATGTATATATCCCAGTGAGATATATCCAATATACATGTATATGTGTATATATATATATATATATATATATATTATACACATATACATATATATTGGATAACTGATATATATATATATATATATATATATATACACACATGCAACATATGTGTGTATATATACACACACACTTATAGGAATATTTGTTTGGTAATGTGAGACTGTGTTAAAACATCTACATTTACATCTCACGAGAGACATTTTAACCAATTAAGCTTCGCAGTGGATTTGCGGCAGTGATCAGATTTTAAAGTACAATAATACTTTTTGACAATTGATAGTAGGCAATGCTATTAAGAAATAAATTCAAGTGAATGGAATAGTTTATGTCTTCCTAAATGGCTAAAAGGTCTCTTCCACTGTATAATTCCATGTAGCTATTCATTCATTCCTGCATTCTGTCATTCATTCATTCTTTTACTCTTTTACTCGTTTCAGTCATTTGACTGCGGCCATGCTGGAGCACCACCTTTTTAGTCGAGCAAATTGACCCCGGGACTTATTCTTTTGTAAGCCCAGTACTTATTCTATCGGTCTCTTTTACTTGTTTCAGTCATTTGACTGCGGCCATGCTGGAGCACCGCCTTTAATCGAGCCAATCGACACCCCGGGACTTATTCTTTTGTAAGCCCAGTACTTATTCTATCGGTCTCTTTTTGCCGAAACCGCTAAGTAATGGGGATGTAAACACACCAGCATCGGTTGTCAAGCAATGCTAGGGGGACAAACACAGACACACAAATACACATACACATACACATGCATATATATACATATATACGATGGGCTTCTTTCACCACCAGCCCCTGCTGGAGCCTCATGGAACTTTAGGTGTTTTCGCTCAATAAACACTCACAATGCCCGGTCTGGGAATCGAAACCGCGATCCTATGACTACAAGTCCGCTGCCCTAACCACTGGGCCATTGCGCCTCCACATATATAGATATATATCTATTTATTGACAGGTGATGATTTCACTGGCCATCAATACTATTCTTGTTAAAAAATAATTGTTAGCGACAGAGGCAGTATTAACACCAATAAGTAATATTTATCCCCACTTCAATATGAATGTTCTATTGGAACAAGTTATACTGTGGTAAAAACCATGAGAGAACTCTCATATCGGATTTTAGTGCAAAATGCATTCATCTTTTTGTTTTGTTTCTTGTGTACATTTTGCACCAAATGCCCATATGAGAGTTCTCTCGTGGCAACCACTGCAGTATGGCTTGTTCTAACAGAATATCCATGTTTACTGGGGGATGAATATTTTTGTTAAAGAATAATACATTTGTACTGTCAAATGTATTGAGTAATCCTTCAATTTAATGTAAAGCTGTTTTTATTAGAAGTTACAAAACACACACACGCACACTCACACACACACACTCACACACACACACAAATATACATATACATGCATATATATATATATATATATATAATTCAAACAATGGAGAAAAAGACAAGAAAAAAAAACACAAGGACATAGCACATGTAACATATACACACACATACACATATATATTATTTATTTATATTTATATATATCTAATTATAATATATACATATCTATATCATATTATATATATAAGTGTATATATATTATATATATATATATGTTATATATAATATAATATATATGTATATATATGTATAGTATGCATATATATATGTATATATATATATGTGTGTGTATATATATATATGTATATATGTGTATATATATACATATGATATATATATTATATATATATGTATATATGTATATATGTATATATTGTGTATATATATATATATGTATATATGTATATACATATATATTATACATATAATATATATATATATATATATATATATATATATATATATATATATGTATATGTATATGTATATGTATATGTATATATGATTTCTGTCATAGTGTATGATGAAGGAGGGAAAATATGATAAAAGGAAAAAAGAGAAACAAAAAGAGGAAAGAAAGGAAGTGAAAAGGAAAATAAAAAAGAAAAAAATGAGAAAGAAGGGAAAAGAAAAAGATGGAAGGGAAAGAAGGACAAGAAGAAGAGGAAAGGAAGGGTGTGTTTTGAGGCCCAAAGGGTGTGTTTTGAGGTAGGGCGGGTGGGTGTGTGTTAGTGTTAAAATGTTCAAAGAAGAATCAATGGAAAAATTTTCAGTAGAAAAATATATAAGATGTGATTGGGCTTGTGGTTGGTGCATGTACATTTAAAAGCAGAAATAGGTAAGTGAATAAATCAATAAAAGCTTTCTACTCTAGGCATAAGGCCTGAAATTTGGGGGGGGGGGGTCAGTCGATTACGTCGACCCCAGTACACAACTGGTTCTTAATTTATCGACCCAGAAAGGATGAAAGGCAGAGTTGACCTCGGCGGAATTTGAACTCAGAACGTAAAGACAGACGAAATACCTATTTCTTTATTACCCACAAGGGGCTAAACACAGAGGGGACAAACAAAGACAGACAAATGGATTAAGTTGATTATATCGACCCCAGTGCGTAACTGGTATTTAATTTATCGACCCAGAAAGGATGAAAGGCAAAGTCGACCTCGGCGGAATTTGAACTCAGAACGTAAAGACAGACGAAATACCTATTTCTTTACTACCCACAAGGGCTAAACACAGAGGGGACAAACAAGGGCGACATAGGTATTAGGTCGATTACATCGACCCCAGTGCGTAACTGGTTTACTTATTTATCGAACCAGAAAGGATGAAAGGCAAAGTTGACCTCGACGGAATTTGAACTCAGAACGTAAAGACAGACGAAATACCTATTTTTTATTACCCCAAGGGGCTAAACACAGAGGGACAGAACAAACACAGGACAGAGGAACATAAAGTATTACTCGATCGACCCAAGTGCGTAACTGGTGCTTAATTTATCGACCCAGAAAGGATGAAAGGCAAAGTTGACCTTGGCGGAATTTGAACTCAGAACGTAAAGACAGACGAAATACCGCTAAGCATTTTGCCCGGCGTGCTAACATTTCTGCCAGCTCACCACCCTTGTTATCTATCTATCTTTCTATCATGTTATCTATCTGTCTGTCTATCTATCTATCTATCTGTATGTATGTGTGTGTGTGCGTATACACAGGGTGCGGTGGATAAATTTGAACTCAGAATGTAATGCCTGATGAAATACCTATTTCTTTACTACCCACAAGGGGCTAAACACAGAGGGGACAAACAAGGAACAGACCATAGGTATTAAGTCGATTACATCGACCCCATTGCGTAACTGGTAATTATAATCGAGTACTAAGGAAAGTATCAAACCGAGCAAAGGAAAATGAGGCAAGTCGACCCCGGGTGGAATTTGAATCAGAATGTAAAGACAGACGAAATACCTATTTCCTTTATTACCACAAGGAGCTAAAACACAGAGGGGACAAAAAAGGACAGACCTAGGTATTAAGTCGATACATCGACCCCAGTGTGTAACTGGTACTTAATTTATCGACCCAGAAAAGAAGAGGATAAAGGATGAAAGTTGACCTTGGCGGAAGTTGAACTCAGAACGTAAAGACAGACGAAATACCGCTAAGCATTTTGCCTGGCGTGCTAACATTTCTGCCAGCTCACCACCATTGTTATCTATCTTCTATCATGTTACTATCTATCGGTATCTATCTATCCTACTATCTATCTATCTATCTAGTATCTATCTATCATCATCTATCTATCTATCTATCAATCTATCTATCTATCTATCTGTATGTATGTATGTATGTATGTGTGTGCGTATACACAGAGTGCGGTGGATAAATTTGAACTCAGATGTAACGGCAGACAAAATACCTCTTTCTTACCACCCACAAGAGGCTAAAACACAGAGTGGACAAACAAGTACAGACAATGGATATAAGTCGATTACATCGACCCCAGTGCATTAGGGACTTAATTTATCGACCCCGAAAGGATGAAGGCAAAGTCGACCTCGGCGGAATTTGAACTCAGAACGCAACGACAGACGCAATACGCCAAGCATTTTGCCTGGCGTGCTAAACATTTCTGCCAGCTCACCACCCTTGTTATCTATCTATCTTTCTATCGTGTTATCTATCTGTCTATCTATCTATCTGTCTATCTATCTATCTGTCTATCTATCTATCTATCTATCTATCTATCTATCTATCTATCTATCTATCTATCTATCTATCTATCTGTATGTATGTGTGTGCGTATACACAGGGTGCGGTGGATAAATTTGAACTCAGAATGTAACGGCAGACAAAATACCTATTTCTTTACCACCCACAAGAGGCTAAACACAGAGTGGACAAACAAGTACAGACAAATGGATTAAGTCGATTACATCGACCCCAGTGCATTACTGGGACTTAATTTATCGACCCCGAAAGGATGAAAGGCAAAGTCGACCTCGGCGGAATTTGAACTCAGAACGCAACGACAGACGCAATACCGCCAAGCATTTCGCCCGTCGTGCTAACGTTTCTCCCAGCTCGCCGCCTTATATGTTGTTTATATCTGTGCCCCTGCACACCATCTGTCGCTGACAAAGCAGAAAATACCGCTAAGCATTTCGCCTGCCACGCTAATGTTCAATACCAGTTGTCAACTAGTGGTGGAGGACAAACACAAATACACACACACATATATGTTTATACGATGGGCTTCTTTCAGTTTCCATCTAGCTCACAGGGCTTTCCTCAAGCGGGGGCAATAGAAGACACTCGGTCAAGGTGCCATGCGATGGGACTGAGCCTAGTACTACATGGTTGGGGAAGCATTGCTCTGCCACGGTTTCCATGACACAAGTGAAAATGTTTGTAACTCTATAATACTTACAAAAATTAATTGTAGTGATTAAATTTATTTGAGCGAATGTGATGTGTAAGATATTTCTTGAGGAATGTTTCTGCATCGCAAAAATCAAATTACCGTTGCTGATATAAATATAGCATGAAGAGAGAATATAAAAAGTAAAATGTGTGTCATAAACAAAATATACAATAGAGAAATAAATATAATTAACAAAGCATACAGTAAAGAAATTGATTATAACTATGCAGGAAGGAAAATGCTGTTATAAAGACACAGTTAAAGAGAGAGAGGATGAGTAGGAGAGCAATATTGTTCAATATAAATTAAACTAATCAAAAGACAATTATGCCTTGATAGGTCTCTTATTCATGCATCCATATATTACAAAGCAAAGACAGCACTTGACTTTGTTACCATAGTTAAATTAAGTAAAGTACACAAAGTATAATAAGGTACTTAAGATAAACACACTCGAAGTAAGTTGGAGGCGATCAGAATTAAAAGCCTTACAGTAGAATGCCTAACACACATATATATACACAAATAGTTACAAACATGCATATACTCATGTATATATATATGTGTGTGTATGTGTATATATATATATATATGTGTGTATATATGTATATATATACATATATATATATATATACATATATACATTTATATATACATATATATATGTGTAGATATATATTTATATATATGTATATATATGTGTATTATATATATATGTATATATGTATATGTATATGTATATATATATGTATATATGTATATGTATATGTATATATATATGTATATATAT